>NC_134488.1:74037701-74337701 GCF_040206685.1 Ascaphus truei | reverse complement strand
GGAGGTGCCTCACAGCCTAGAACAAAATCGCAACTGAAAAAAAAAAACACTACTACTTGGGGCCGCTTAGAAAGCACTTTATGCCTCATGGTGTGAGGATTGTCCGTCGGTCCCTCCCCCGGGATGGGTGACGCACGCCACACTACTAGGCTGAGGGACACCGCACGCCCCGCGCTTAGGCTGCGCCGCCGTGACACGTCCTGTGACGAAGCGCCCAACGCGCACCGCTCTGCCAGGCTGGGGGACACCGCACGGACCTGGCTCAGGCTTCGCCCTCGTGACGTCATGGGTGAGGCGCACCGCACGCAAGCTACGCGCAGGCGCCACCCTGGGCACACAAGGGGTTAATTGCATCAGCAATTATTCCACATCTACACTTCTCCCCCCCTTGTTTATCAGTGAACTGAATATGTCTAGGGGCGGTTCTTGTTCACTATCCTGCAGCTGTGTGCTACCTACCATTGGCTGTCTGTCCTTTAAATGCTCAAGTCAGCCCTGCTGCAAACTGGCTGAGCATAAACCTCTTTTTGTGTACTAGTGTTTGCCTCAAACACCCTGCTGCTGTCTTGTCTTGCTTATCCTGTTCCTGTTTTGACCTCGGCTTGTATCTGGACCTCCGCCCTTGACCCCGGCGTGCATTCGGACTTCTACCTTCTATACCCCTGCACCGCATAATGACTATCCGATCTCTCCAATCCTAGACCATGGCAAGTACCGCGCCCATTCTGACTTCTCCTACCCTGACCCAGCTACACAACTACCACTCTGCACCCCGGACGTGGCTGCCCAGTTGTAGGTCGGTGGTTATTAACATCCCCACCTTAGCCTTGCGGTCCCGTCTTGTTTGTGGTGAGCACGCGTTACAATGGGTACGCTGTAATGCATTGTCCAGAAGACAATTTTATTTTCCAAAAGTGCCAGTAGGAATCAATTATAGTACATGAAAATAAAACCATAATCAAATGGGCCATTGCTTAAAGCAGCAACCCAACCAACCAGTTCTAATTCAGTAAAACATCATTGGGAACAGGGGGAGGAGTTCCTCCGGTGCAAAATTGCAGTGCGAGCTAAATGTAGGCAAACAAACAGACAAGTATTTTTAAATAACAACACAGAATGTTTGTTCCGGCACTTCCGAGTCATGTGACGCGACCAGGCCCCAGATGCAAGAAACAGATGTAGAGGGGGCTTCACCTCGGTTTCAATGAGGCTGCAGACAGATCACACCCTAGAACAAGCAAGTGCCCATGATAAACCTGGTCCAACCGGAGTGGGCAACTCCAGTCCTCAAGGGCCACCAACAGGTCAGGTGTTTAGGATGTCCCTGCTTCAGCATAGGTGGTCCAATCAGTGGCTCAGTCAAAGACTGCATACCCTGTGCTGAAACAGGGATATTCTGGAAACTCAACCTGTTGGTGGCCCTTGATGACTGGCGTTGCCCATCCCTGCGGTACATCATAAGGGCCTTTGGTGTGACAGGGACCATGTAGTACAAGCTGCATCATTAGGGCATTGTAAAAGGTTAATACGGGTGGATAGGTTCGCGGGTTCAGAATCCAAACTGCGAAGTCGGAGTTTATCTTTAGAACGAATGATCAAATACAAATACAACTGGTAAACTTTTAAATATTCCTGCTATTTTTTTTTTTTTTCAAACTCCAAAAACAAATCAAATTCCAGCACAACAAAACCATTTTTTTTTTTACTAAAACACTGGTAAGTGTCCCCCCTGATTAATCAAAATAGCACAAGGCATATTCTGTAGAAGCAATGCACATATATTGCATTTATAGCAAACATCACACAGGATGTCCAATTTCCAAGGCAATTAACATGTCATTTAATTTACAACTCACCCATTGTAGTGTGCCTTCATTTTGATGAAGTCCTTCGATAAATCTATTTTTGACCCCATCCTGCTCGGCATGATACTTGAATACTCCAGTGTTAGGTTTTTCAAAGGAAAAAGTGCATCAGAGCTTAGTCAGTAACTCTAGTATTACAGCAGGAGGTGTCGTGATCAAACAGGATATCCGGGCTCCTCACCTACACACAGGGAAGAAAAATGAATCATTTTTTGCATCAAAATATTTTCTGTAATAAAAAATAAATGTTATGACCAAGATAATTAAACAAATGTTTCTATATGTGAGCTTTTTAATGTATTCCTATAATGGCACGTAGATAGCACCAATTTACAAATCTTAAAATAGGACCTTTAATTATTTTACAAATGGTACACAACAGTCAGTGGTGTAACTAAACCGTAAGGGGCCCCCAGACAGAAAATTAAGTGGACCCTCCCGACTCGTAACAAGCGGCATCCCACGTAACCCAAAAAATGGTTCAACCGAACTGGAATGTAGTTATGGGAAGTACATGAGACATAGCTGGTGTGCTCTATCTTTTACACTTCTTCTCTCAGAACTCAGTCACTGTAAGAGAGAGTGCACCAGCTCTGTCTCCTTTCTTCCCCTGAATTGCATCCAAGTTCGTTTGAACCATTTCCGGGTTCCCGCGCTCACGTGAGATGCCAGTACGCCACTGCTTACAAGTCAGGAGGGTCCCAACTCCCTTCGGGCCCCCACCTTCCCCCGAGCTGGGAACATGCCAGGCATCTTGGGTGGTGGTTACGCCACTGACTGACAATAGTATAGGGCTCTATGAATCAAAGCATAGAAAAGCATGCCTTAGCTCATTGGGATGAAAACATTTCAGCTGGTAGGGGCTTCAAGTGTAAAACGTTTGGTAATCAGGATTCCCACATTTGATGCAGCTCGTCAACCAGGGGGGTTTACACCATTTTGCATTGGATTGGCATTCCCCAATCTGCACACAGGGCAGAGTACATGCGTTTTCATACAGTACGTTAACGTTAAGAAACAGGGGTCACATTTATTAAGCAGTTTTCTGACACCTTATAGCCCATTCAAATCAATAGGACATAAGGGGTTTTATGGCAGAGTAAAAAAAAAATGCAACGTCTTATGGCAGAAGACTGCTTATGGGCTATATGTTACATAGTAGATAAGGTTGCAAAATGCATGCGTCCAAGTTCAACCTAAGCTAAATTTAGACAACAGATACTTTATTCTATATCCATACTTACAGTATATTGATCCAGAGGAAGGCAAACAAAAAACCCCAGTGACATATCGTCCAAAGATGTTATAAATATGGGCCTATAATATCCATTTCCAGCAATAGCAGTCTTTATAGCATTTACAGTTTATTCAGAGCCCAAATCAGGGATTCTTCATTTTTCTTATTGCAGACCACTGCATTGTTAATATAATTTAGAGGACCAGCATAATTACACTTCACTATATTCATCAGTATATTTATATACACTTGTAACATTTTTCTAAAGCACTGGACTTGGATATAATGATCAGCCTCATTCAGTGAAAGAAAAGCCATAGCCTAAGGGTTTTCAGGGACTACAAGTGGTCCAAGATTTAATTTCCATCCTAAATTTGGAATTATTCAATGCCGAGTTAGTTCCTACAGTGCACAAACGTTACTAGTATTCCCATATTGAATATGTACAGAGCTCTTTCACGCAATAACGAAATAATACAGAATACAAAAGGGCCAGGATTCAAATGTATGAATGGTACCCATTTTTTTAATTGATAAAAGCTATTACATGAATAAATAGGACAGCACATCTGTCCTCTGTTCTTGTTTGTTCATTGTTTGTCTAGTGGTGCACAGGAGAAGAGGCCCAAACCAAAAGGTCCACATGCAAGTAGTTATACTGTATAGAAATAATACAAGCATTCAAAAAGATGACAGTGAAGAGAGAATACTTTAAAATGTGTATTGATAATCACATACAGAATTAGTCATGGATATTTACAGACCATTTGTTCAATATAACATGAGTATAATGCCACTAAGATTTGAGAGATCGTAAATGGAATACAATATATGGGTGATGTCTCAAGGAGAAAACTCGGATGTAAAAGACATTATCAGGGTAACTAACCCCTATATGAAATATCAGAAAGCATGTAATGGACTGTATGCCAAAATAGACACAATATGAATTGACCCCTAATAAAAATACAATGATGTAAAAAAAAAACAAAAACAAAAAAAAATCAATAGGAGTCCTATCATGTGTGCTTTATACATGATATCCTAGATATGTCCAGTGCCGACCGTCCCCCCCCCCCAAGCCAATTCATGTTGTGCCTATTTTGGAGTGCGGTCGATTACATGCTGATGTTTCATAAACGGGCTAGTTAACCTGATTAATCATGTCTTTTACATCCGAGGTCTCTCTATTCTTGAGACATCACCCATATGTTGTATTCTATTTATTATCTCTCAATTACAGCATATTGTATTATATTTACCCTCTCTCAAATCTGACATTATTCTCATTTTATATTGAACCAATGGTCTCTAAATGTTGTTTACTAATTCTGTATGTGATTATCAATACACTTTTTGCACATTTAAAAGTGTTCTCTCTTCTTTATCGTATTTGGAGTGCTGGAATTATTTATTGATACGTAAAAGTTGTTTCATTTCCTTTTTGCCTTTTGTTTATTTTAGTGAAAATCAAAGTATCTTCTCTACTCCCACTGTCCAAATTGTTTTTCAGATTTGGGTAAATTAGGTACAAATCTGATTATGTTATGGAACAAGTGGATTAAACCAATTGTAAACAAACCCTGCTGTAAATAATAAAAAATAGCCTATATCGATTTTCTTTTTTACAGAATTAATAAAAACATTGATTACACATCTTTCATGTACTACGTGGACTATCCCTATTATCTCTAAACCATTTGAAAGGTTGTATTTTTAATACAGATTTGGGCATCTGTTTACATTAAACAATGCAAAATAACCACTTAGTCATTAAACTAAGAGCAGTTTTTGGACAGTGAGCAAAAGTAACAAACTTTTTTTTTCAAGTTAGAGGCTGCTCAGATGACAATTCGCAAGCAGTCAATAACCTGATGTTATGAGCTGTGTGCAGTAGCAGAAACCTGAGGACCACAGATATGCATCCGATTTAACAAACTTTGTTATCAATTATTTTCTGCTATATCCAGCACAACACGTCCAGGGATCTTGTAAATAAACCTGACAGCACAATCGTTTAAAATGTACTTTAGCACTAAGATTCTTTTCCATCCCTGCCAGTCGATCAGTGGTAAACATACAGTATCTTTTCAAAACCAGGTACACAAACGTTGGGTCTCTGACACATCTACGATTTGGTATGTGACCATTTCAATAAACTTTTTTTTTTATATCATGAGTTCCAGTGCTGGTATAATTGGTTCAATATTTGTTGGACCAACATATAATTATTGTATTTTTTTAATTGCTAATGCCAAGTTAGTATGACAGTTATACCGATAGTTGTTTACAGAGAAACAGTCGGAGATAACACACACCAGAACCCCTTAAATTCCCATGAATAGTGGGAGTTTGGGGAAAGTGGAGATGCAGGGGAGCACAACTAACATTACACACTTGAGCAGTACTTTGTGGGTTTATTAATCCAGCTTCACTCCCTCTTTTGGCCGCTTAGAGATAACAAATAAATAAAGCAGGGACAAACTAACAGTAACTAGGAGAGGCTGAGAAAGGACTCTGCGAAGCTTACCTCTTGCCAGACCTGTTGCAGCAGAGGCTGTCCTCGGATGGTCCCCTCTCCAGGTCGGATATCCCGGTGACTGTGATCACCTGCCTCGGAGTGCAACCCAGGCGTGTGTGTGTCCCCTCCCCCGGAGGAATGCGGAATTGGATGCCGGGCATTACTAAGGGAAGCAGGCGGAGGAGGGGTCAGGGGGCAGAGTACTGCAACAGTGTAACAAGGAGTCAGGAAAGGGTCAATGTCACGGACGTCCACTGGAGCCAGGACAACTGCTTAGCCCGACACTGGCCATAATTTCGTATAAACACATTATTGGCCCGTAGTCCACAACTGACTTCTTAGGTTATAGTGGCCACTTGAATGAATATGCAAATCAATATATGATCCAGACTGCATGAGTCTTGAATTATAACTACAGTATATGGATTTCTTCTGTCCTGAAGTGTTCCCACTAGCTGTCACGTGAAGGATATCGTGTGGAAAAACAAACAGGAAAAAAAACTGAGCGAGATAATAAAACGTGTGTATAATATATATATTACACACACACACTGTGCGTGTCTTCTTTAAGTGAATCAAACAGCTGAGAATGAATGCTGTAATAGCGCTAAAAAGTTCTTGAAAGTACTCTAAAAGTACTAAACCAGCTCTACAAATCCATCCTCTGTCACATTAGGTATTTTATAAATTGGTATAAAATGTATCGCATTCTGGTGACTTCTTCTTGGCATCTCAAGATAAAATTGGAATCCCACTCACACGATTCGTCCCGTGTCAGAAGCACACAGTGAATGTGCAGGTTCCGGTGGGTGAATGGAGGTCCCAATTGAGCTGCTGCAGGTGCTGTGTGCACAAGGCTCAGAGCCTCGGTCCTTCCTTGTTGTTGCATTCCAGGATTCCGCCCCCTCGGCGACGTCACAACGTTTTGCTAGGCCGCTCTGGACGCCTCCACTCTGGTCAGTAGGTAAATTCTACAGCACAACAAATACAGTCAGCATGACAAATATCTTAGGTCTAATGTAACGCAGAGAATATGAGATCACTACATGTATTAATGGCAAAAGTTGCTTTACAGTATATTTATTGGAGTGCCCCTGTGGTCTGCAACATTGTGGGGAGAGCAGACAGACCCCTCCAAAGAAGATTAGCAGCAGATTAGGAGAACAAACGGAACCTGCACATTCACTGTGTGCTTTTGAAACTGGATGAATTTTGTGAGTGGGATTCCAATTGTATCTTGATGCCAACATATCAATAGAGTTTAATATAGGATGCATTTGTAGAACTATTTTAGTACTTTTACAGTACTTCCAATCATAGCTGGTGGGAACACTTTAGGACAGAAGAAATCCATATAGTTATATTTCAAATATATTCAAGTGGGCACTGGCGCCTAAAGTCTGTTGTGGGCATTGTTATTTCTGCTTTTGATGTAAAATCAGTGGACTTTTTTGACAGCTCTTTGGAACTTATTAGTTCCATTCATTCATTCATATGTAGATAACAGTGCTAGAGTTCTACAAAAAAAGGTGCAGGAACTTTCTTTTTTTTTTTCCCCCACAGCACAATCTTAAACACAGCAATTAAAAAAAACTACTTGTTTTCAGTTTCACAGTACAATAGTATATATTAGGATTCCACATGCTTCTCCCACACGTGCTCCCTCCTCACCAGCTTCGCCCACAAACGCTCCCCCTCCTCGGGAGATTCTACCCAACATGCTCCCTCTCACCTACTGCTTCCCCCTCACCTGCGTCTACCGAACATGCCCCCCCCCCCTCTTATTCACCTCCATTATCTCGTATGTTTCCCCCCTCTTTTATTATCCCCCCTCTAAACTTTTATTTTCCCCTCCTGTCTTCTTTTACTCTCCCCGCCTCCCCGTTTATTTTCTCCCTTTCCCTTTACTTTTTCCCTTTCACCCTCTCCTCCAACCTTCTTTTTGTACTTTCACTCCCCTTTTTTACACCCCCTGTATTTACAACCCAGAGAACGAACCACCCCCCCCCCCCCCCCCCAGGTGATGAAGCAGGGCCCACTCAAGCAGCAAAAAAAAAAAAAACCTTTATAATATAGATTTGCATGTACACTTATACATTTGGGGGTTGAGTAGCGCTCAGCGCCTGGTGGTGGCATTAATAGCCTAGTGAGCAAACTCTTCCGGGTGTCGTGGGTCACGTAGTGGGAAATAAGCTCTAGTAATGGGATGAGGGAGTCCGGTGAAGGGGGCTCCTGTGTAACGCGCTCTTGTACCGGCTCTCACCGACAGGCTCTGAAGTGAACTTCTTATAACTGTGGGGCACGAGTAACCAACACACATGTATTTTGTTTTTGTATTTTGACACACATGTTGTTCCCTTCGGTGTGTTTGGAAGCGAAATTCAGAGCTGGGGCCAACGGGACAGACTTATCGGAAATAAGCTGAGAGAAGTCCAGCCCGTCCCAGGACCGCTGGACTCTACGAAAATGGCGGAATAAGCGGGTTGCCAGCGCCCGTCAATATAGCGAAGCGGCAGAGCAGCGACCAATAGGAACAGTGTGTCAAATACCTGGCGCGGGAATTAAAGGATCAACCAATGAAAGAATAGAAGATTATGCCCGCAGCCATTCAGAAGGCGCAGAAGGAAGGAACGTTGTGTTTGCCAGTTGCTGAGTAACAGGATGTGTTGTTGGGAGGTGTCACTACTAGGCTATCAGATTAGAGTGGGTTTTACACCTGCGCTATGGAACATTGGATTTCCAAAGGAGCTCACCCAGCACTCCACAAATATTTTTATGGCTGGATCATTAACTTTTAAACCAGGCACCATACCTTTGTTTTGTTTGTTTGTTTTAGAATGTTTGTGTTTGCTGCATCACTGTTTTGAAACAAAGTTATATATTTAAATTATATTAACAGTGTTATATTGTAAAGGCAACAAGCAAACCTTAAGTGCAAACTCTCCTCATGTGTAACTTATATAAAGTGAATGTGCAATAAACTGCAACTCACTCTATGATTTTGATAGGAAGAATAAGATCAGAAATGCTGATATTTATAGGCGGATTGGATATTCCTGAACTCCCCAGGTACATAAAATAAAGAGGAAATATATAGTACAGCACAGTTTATAAAATAACATACAGTGAGCCCAAATACAAACTCGCATGCTCCACAGAATAAAAAAGCGTGGTGACCACTCTGGGTCCACGTTGTCGGGATTCTGCTCGCAATTAGCAGATGAATGGCAGTTGCGGACACTCCGCTTTCCCTGGTCTCAGAGGTCTCGCAGGCGAATCACACTTCCAGGTTCCCCCGGCGGATGACGTCACCGCATTGATCAGTCAATGTTGAGCCTTCAATCCGGCTACACTCCAATAGTGCAGAGAACAGCAGGCACGGCACACAGCGCTTCAGAAGTAACATAGGACCACCCTACGCATTTCGTTCCACTGCGGGAACTTCCTCAGGGGTGCATTCCATGGAACTCATTTATAATGGTGACTTCAGAGTTTCGACGGAAGCGACAGAGCAGACACAGTCCTCGCTGGGTACTCACCTGGGACCAACAGACATCCTTTCGAGACGGGGCAGTGAGACCAATTGCTGTCCGGTTTCTTGTCTACACTGACTAGTGGTATGTGCCTATTTTAAACTGTACTATTGTAAGGGTCATCTCTTCTGAGCTGCCTGGATGGGATTCTAACTGCACCAGACCCACTGAAAATTGCCAGCTACAGCTTTGTCTGAAATTGCCTTTTAACATCTAGTATCCTGTGAGTTGGCTGTGTATAGAGCCAGGGAAACAGTAGATGTAGATAGAGCACAGCCGAGGATATCATGCTTCTGGTATCCAGAGAAGGAAAAAAAGGCCAGGCCACTCCAAAACTAACAAAAGGGTAATTTATTGCAAGCTAGACATACAGTGAAAACGGACTACATGAACGCACCTACGCGTTTCATGCAACAGCACTTTATGTGTATAGAGCCAAGCTACTAGCCGATTATCATCCAAAATTGCAATACACCTGCAGTTAAATTGTTTGTGTTGCTGTCTTTCCTCCCTACATGCTCCCCCTGGATTGCATGAAAATACTCATTTATTCTGCACTATCGCAACTGGGCTAATACGGCTATTTCCGTTATATATATATATATAAATATATATATTATATATAATATATATATATATATATATATATATATACATTTATGTATTTTTTTTTAAAACTTTCATTGCCAGAAAGGTCAGCACAACACATTGCTGGCCCCTCTGGTAGTGATTAACACACATTCCCAGCTAGCTTAAAAACTCCTACACCCACCACATCACGAATATATATTTATGTCCTCGCCTTTTTAACTTGGGAGGTCTTTTCACTTTGCTGCAAGAACAGGACCCACTTTGGTTCTTTCCCCTCATACAGAGGTAAAAGGAAGGGTTCACAGTGTAGTGTAGGACCTGCATTTTTGGTTATACCTTGACGTTTGGTATGCAGACTTACGACGCTTTGGCCAAAGGGTTTAACTAAATAACCAAGTAGTTATTATTATTATTATTATTATTATTAATAAAGTATTTAAACTTTATACTTATTACCACATATGTTTTGTCAATTGGATGTAGCAATTGGGCACCCTCTGGTAGTGAAAAGATTAAAATAAGAACTATATTTTGGACCAGAAGAGCGATCCTGGATTCCCCAGGGTCAATGACATGCCCCCAGACTCGTCCGGGCCTTTCACTCTCTTTACCCTCTCAAGCCATCCCTGAGACGCCCGGAGTTCGCTCCTGAAGGGATGGGGGGGGGGGGGCTGTGAGGATTGCGTGAAGCCCCACCTCCGTCACT
This sequence comes from Ascaphus truei, assembly GCF_040206685.1. Classification (NCBI taxonomy): domain Eukaryota; kingdom Metazoa; phylum Chordata; class Amphibia; order Anura; family Ascaphidae; genus Ascaphus; species Ascaphus truei. Next base: position 74,327,248 of record NC_134488.1, on the reverse strand, counting down.
CATCCCACGATATATATATATATATATATATACTAGCTGATATACCCGGCATTGCCCCGGGCGTGGAAGGGCAGGGGGCATGGAGTGTAAGGGGGGGAGGCAAAGGGCAGGGGGGGGCAAAGGGCAGGGAGGGGGGGGGGCAAAGGGCAGGGAGGGGGGGGGGGGCAAAGGGGAGGGGGGGGACTCAATCCCCCCCACACACACACACAATCCCCCCCCACACACAATCACACAATCCCCACACTCAATCCCCCCCCCCACACACACACACACACACACACACACACAATCCCCCCCCCACACGCACTTCCCACACACACACACACACTCAATCCCCCCCCCCCACACACACACACTCAATCCCCCCCACCCCCCACACACACACTCAATCCCCCCACCCCCCACACACACACTCAATCCCCCACACACACACACTCAATCACTCCCCCCCCCCCCCACCACCACCAACACCACCAACACACACACACACACTTAATCAGTCCACAATTTCACCTGGGGGGGCGACATGCTCTGATCCCCCAACCCCCCCATGCTGCTGGGAAGCAGACAGGAAGAGAAGGAGGGCTTGTCTGTGTGCAGAGAGAAGCCCCGTCCCCTCTGCAAGACACAGACATAGAAGCAGCAGCACGGATCTTCTGGCCCGCCCCCTCTGCAAGACACAGACATAGAAGCAGCAGCACGGATCTTCTGGCCCCGCCCCCTCTGCAAGACACAGACATAGAAGCAGCAGCACGGAGCGCCCCCAGGTTTCACCTGCAAGCTGCTCGCGCCCCCCCCTACATAATCGTGCGCCCCCCAAGATAATGTATGTAACACCCCCCCTAGTGTGTGTGTGTGTGTGTGTGTGTGTGTGTGTGTGTGTGTGTGTGTGTGTGTGTGTGTGTGTGTGTGTGTGTGTGTGTGTGTGTGTGTGTGTGTGTGTGGCCCGTCACTCCGCCTCAGGCCAATGAGAGGTGTGCGGGGGGCGGGGCCGCCCAAGGGACCAATGAGATTTCCCCTAGGGACACCGGACATCCAGACAGGCATACAGTGCTTTCACTAATATAGTATAAGATATATATATATACTAGTACTTTATAACACACTAGCTGAGAGACCCGGCGTTGCCCGTGAGTTACATTTAGCGCTAGGAAAAGGGGGGGGGGGAAGGAGGGGAGGGGGACAGTGGACAGGAGGGGGGGACAGTGGCCGGGGGGGAGGGGGGGCAGTGGCCGGGTGGGGGGGGGGGCAGTGGCTGGGTGGGGGGGGGGGGCAGTGGACAGGAGGGGATGGGGAGGGGGGGGGGAGTGGACAGGGAGGGGGGGGGGAGAGTGGGCAGGAGGGGGGGGGAGAGTGGACAGGAGGGGGGGGGACAGTGGACAGGGGGGGGACAGTGGACAGGAGGGAATGGGAGGGGGGGGGGGAGTGGACAGGAGGGGGGGGGAGAGTGGGCAGGAGGGGGGGGAGAGTGGACATGGGGGGGGAGAGTGGACAGGAGGGGGGGTGACAGTGGACAGGAGGGGGGGTGACAGTGGACAGGAGGGGGGGTGACAGTGGACAGGAGGGGGGGAGAGTGGACAGGAGGGGGGTGACAGTGGACAGGAGGGGGGGCAGTGGACAGGAGGGGGGTTGGTTTGCTTTAAATTGACGGGTCCCTCCTCTCCACTCCCCCTGTATCTTTCTCCGCTCGTGACCCCCCCGCCCCCCCCCCCCCCCCATGTGTAGCTCCGGTCCCCACTCTACAGTGTCTGAGACACAGTGTAACACACGCACACAGGCACACACACAGTGTCCCACACACACACACACTGTCACGCTGTGACACACACACACACACTCACCTCTCCTTCTGGCCGCCGCCATGTTAGTTAGTCCGCGAGGGAGGAAGGGGTCCTTCCGTCCGCCGCCATCTTAGGTGCTGCGTGGCAGCGGTAGGCTGCCCTGGCCAATGCCTGTCCCTGCGCCAGGGAGGTGAGCGGGAGGTGAGTGGAGGGAGCAGGAGGTGAGTGGAGGGAGCGGGAGGTGAGTGGAGGCAGCGGCAGGCTACCCTGCCCACTGCCTGTCCCCGCGCCGGGAAGGTGAGTGGAGCGGGAGGTGAGTGGAGGGAGCAGGAGGTGAGCGGAGGGTGCGGGAGGTGAGTGGAGGCAGCGGCAGGCTGCCCTGCCCACTGCCTGTCCCCGCGCCGGGGAGGTGAGTGGAGCGGGAGGTGAGTGGAGCGGGAGGGAGCAGGAGGTGAGTGGAGGCAGCGGCAGGCTGCCCTGCCCACTGCCTGTCCCCGCGCCGGGGAGGTGAGTGGAGCGGGAGGTGAGTGGAGGCAGCGGCAGGCTGCCCTGCCCACTGCCTGTCCCCGCGCCGGGGAGGGAGTTGAGCAGGAGGGAGGTGAGTGGAGCGGGAGGTGGAGGGAGGTGAGTGGAGAGGGAGGTGAGTGTGATGGGGGCGGGAGAGGACAGAGAGAGAGGTGTGTGTGTGTGTGTGTGTGTGTGATGTATCCTTTGGCCCGTCACTCCGCCTCAGGCCAATGAGAGGTGTGCGGGGGCGGGCGGGCCAAGGGACCAATGAGATTGCCGCTAGGGACACAGGCCATGCAGACATACAGTGCTTTCAGAAATATATAGTAGATATATGACACCATCTTTAAATAACATAAGTGTTTACTGTAAAATATAGTGAACACTGGGTTTATTACCCATAATGCACCACTGTGTTTCCTGTCTTCTTTTTCCATATGTTTGAAACCATTACCTGAGTCAACGCGCTGGAGGACACTTCGTTTTTTCTGCAACTTGTTTCTGGAGACGACGAACTCTCTCCTTGGACTCTAGTAGCGGGACTTGAGTAATTCCCATGTGGGCCTACCTTATTTATTACCAATATTTACACATATATTTATATATATATATATATTTTTTTTCACATAACACGTCACTTTGGTTGGTTAGCGCTGCTTTCTTTTGATCTTTTTACTGGCTCACCCAAAACATTTCTTAACCAAGTGCAATTCAATTCGAAAAAAATCTCCCTTTTCAACCAAATAATCATATAAAAAAGCTAATTACAAGTACTATCCTATTATTTTCTCAAGATAAAGACATCTGAATGGACTATACAATATAGCCATGTAAATATTGCATTGTGTGTGTAGTATGGCAACCAAGGGGTCAACCAACAAAGGGACCTGCCCTGCTCCAGCAGACGGGGTTAACGTTTCCTTTTGGTTTAGTGTGTCCCTTTTAACGTTGAAGTCACTAGTTGGGGTTACTATGTCCTCCCAGGAAAGATGCAAGACAACAGTTTTACAACCAACTTTCCATGACTGTTTAGACTCATATGACAGTTATGGCCAAGCAATGTATGACAGGTACCCAGGTGAGTTACTGTGAGTGTCTTAAACTTCAAAGATCTCACTGTGACCACGGGTTACCAAAAGTACATTATATTCTTTATCACTAAGAAAATGCTATATGTTATACCATGTTGTGGCATGAGTGATGAAACTAATAGGACAAAGATTCATAATTCAGAAGGAAACACAATTTTGTAAGTAAAATTTGAAACGCCATCAATTTGTGGATTTTGTCATAAAATGTTCTTAGTATTCTCAAATGTAAGTTAAAACGGTAATATCTAGCCAATTTAATTCTCATACTATTGTGTGGTATTATTAAAGCCTATAAATAAGCTAGTTTCCACTGGCAGTCGAGGCACTGACAACAGCGTGGTCCAGAAAGGTGCTATGGCCTGTCACAACTATCAAGCACTGTCTTGAAGTCAAACAAAAATGTAAATACTGAATACCACTTCAACTCTCACATTATACTGACATGACAATATATAGGTGTGATTTAATAGCACAAACTGCAAAACCCTTCCATGCAATGATAATCTCATTTGCAAAAAACTGTCCAAAACTTGAAACACAACAAACACACAAAACGTATTATTCCCAAGAAATCTGTGATGTTTGAACAGTTACGCTGACATGGTGGATACCATAGAAAACCTATTGCCCAGTGAATAATTATCACTGCCACCTCGATATCAAAGTAAATCTGCAGGTTGTTGTTGTTGTACTGTGTTTGTCACGGGGTTACCAATTTATTTTCATTTTAAATATTTCACTGAAACGGTTTAAGCTAATTACCTGAAAATGTAGTACAAGTTGCAAAATAATACCTTTTAATGTTTTTGTAAGAAGAATCCAGTCGATGAGATGTACCATTAAAAAAATTTTTCATTTATTAAAATAATTCCAAGATGGGGGCTGCACCGATTTGGTTGAAGCTCCTGGCACATCTAAGTTAGAATCGCAGAAAGGTACCCTCAAATTTCATCAGAATCGATCAAGGCAATTGGCCTGTGGAGAGGACACACGGACAAAAAAAACCACACACCCAAATTGGCTGCAAATTCTACTTGATGGCCTCGCTCGCTCATCCAATTACAGGCTAACATGAATGGGGATAATGTTTTGTCTGTGCAACTCTTATTATGTCTAAGTTGGTGAACTACAGTATGAATATACTCAATTATCATAATGCAGAAATTAGAAGGACTACACGGCGACAGGTCTGCAATAATTCATCTCTTCCTCAAAGTAAACAAAGGAGCCATTACATTGCATAAATTCTGTCCTTGATGTTGTCTGGAATATGGTTGTGCTGGTGCCATGTATTTGTTAACTACTACAAGTGAATTATTAAGTATTTTATATTCCCTGATTAAATTGGAAATGTTTCAAAACCCCCTCTCCTAGACCTCCAGTTATATAAGTGTACCTGTTAAGGATAAAGGGACACATAACAGTCAAGACACACCCCTACAGGCCTCTCAAGGCACCTGAAATCTCTCACAGATTGTGATGTATAAACATTTCTGTTTGAGATCCACAATTTGAGACTGAACCTGGTGGTACTGTGTGTGTTCATCTCTCACATTTTCGCCTCATGGTGTAAAAGCTTATGGTGGAGCCTGCAGGAATCTTGTCAAATGTAAGAATACCATATGTTTAGTGTATAAGGGATTGCATCTACAATGCAAGAAATTAGGACAGTTAAAACACCATGTTAAAACTTCCTTACCATTGTAGAACTCCATCATATTTGCATTTAACTGTATTGCCATTTTTAGAAAACTAAAATGTAGATATGAAGTGATATTCCTATCAGTGCAAATGTACAGTACAGCAGATGGGACTACAAAGGTATGAAAATACAATGGTCAGAGTTCATCTGTTTATTTGGGTTCAATTTGGATTTCTTTGACTCCTGGGAGTAAAACCCTTCACTAATTCACAATGCTGAAGGGTAAAAAAAAAAAATACAAATATATGATAAATGAATTTCTTTTCAAGTAGGGCTTCAATGGACACGTGCAGCTGGAATACAAGAGAGCATTATACAGTCGGCCAAAGCTTATTCACATTTTTTTTCAAATGTGTATGATTTAGGAACAGGAGGGGACAGTGTGAATACAGAGTGCCCAGTACGAGCACTACTTTTGTGGGGAACTCACAGCAACTGATTTTGGAAACTTTTTTTAGGTAAAAGAAACTCAAATTAGTGATTATGAAGTTATTAAGTTATTATGTGTAACCCCCTTGTGGGTTTACTAGTGTACTACAAGGGGTTAATGGGGAGCAGTCGATGCTATGCACCACCCTGTGGTGACAGAGAGGTAACATGTACCAGGAGGTATAAAAGTAGAAGCAGAGAGTTCTGGGAGTTAGGTTCCAGCATGGCAGGAGAGAAGCCTTGGGGAGTAGAGGTAGGACATACGTTTCCTAAAGTATAGTATAGGTCAGGCCCCCTTTTATTGTGTTACAGTAAGGGATAGTGCCCCATCAGTTAGGATCCCATAGTATGGCCATATGAGAAGAGCATGTCCCAGTAACTGGAATGCAGACATGCCTCAGTGGGCAAAGCAGAAAATTCCCCAGGATGTCTGGCGATCAGTCCTACACCCATATCCCTCTCCACAGTATTCAGTTCCCCTCTGAGGAAGTGACAGTTCCAGAACAGGGCAGGAAAGTAACAGTAACGTTACACAAAATATGCCAGGATCTCAGTAGGGGCCTACAGTAAAAGGGACCCTCAAGATGTAGCTAAAAATGGGGGGCTGGTACACATGAGGAAAATTCTACTATATGAAGTAAATATGCCTCCCATGAGTGTTAAGAGTGGGCACTCACGGAAGACAGTACCAAGAGTGACAGTGGTATGGATGAAATAAAGTACAATCATGTCAATCTACCATGTAACAGGGACTGCAATGTTCCTAAGCATGGGAACACTGTGACAGGGTGAATTCAATATCCCTGGGAGACCTATGTATTGGTCTGCAGTCCAGCAGTAACCTGGTTAATCCCAGTTTTGAAAAGGCTGGATTAATTAACCAGGTCTCAGCTGCCTCATTAAGGGGCTTGAAAAACTCAGACTCTTCACTTGTGCCTGGTTCCTGTCTGAATCAAAGAAGCATATCCTGACGCTGGAGGGAGAACAGCTTGCCAAACCGTCTGTTAAATTGGGACACTTAACCTTGCTATATGTTTCTATACTGGACTTCAACCGTCCTTGCTGGAAAAACTCAGGACCGATCTTTACATTTGTTTATATGTTCTGAAGAATAGCTGTGTTATTTTGTGCCCCATGTTTTAAGGCTGAATAAGCATGCCAACTCAGAACACCCCCATGCGTCGTTGCGTTGTCCCTGCAACAAACACAAATAAAGATTGAAGTTGTGTTATAAAAACTCCTGGCACCCATCTTTTCCACCGCCCAGCCGACCACAGACCGCACCCTGAGACAAGGTAAATTTTTGCTGATGTCAAATACACAACTACCTCGATGTTGCATCCCTAGAGGGCTGGGCAGGTAGAGTTACAGATACTGTAGATATTACTTCATTTTTCTTCTCTCAGGATTCCGGTACATTTTTCTAACCAAAAGATCACTGCTCCTTGTTAATGAGTAATATCAGTGTTGGATTTAAAATGTTGCCGCCCGTAGGCACTTGCCTTTTTGCCCCCCTCCTCCTGCAGCATTGGGGCGTCAAATGACGCCATGACGTGTGTTTATGACAACGCGATACCATAGGACGTCATGGCAATGCCGCAATGCTACAGAAGGAGGAGGGCGGCGTGAAGAAGCAGGTAACATTTACAGAGGCCCCACGCTCTCCCCAGGCAATTAGTGGGGAAGGGAGCGGGGCCTGTGTATATGGGAAAAATAAATAAATTGCCGACCCAAAATGTTGGCTCCCTGGACCCAGGCTTAATAACCATTCAGCATTTACAGTTCTATCATACAGCTCACCGTATTGAATGGGTTCTCTTAACTGTCTGGACATGCTGTATTAAGGTTGGCTACTATATTGTAAATATTGTAAAAACATTGGTCATTTTCCTGGCATAAATTTCACTTTCACCAATATCAAACGTAACGACTGTTAGTTATATCATAATCTAATTGTAGAGGATTTTCTTGGTTCATATTTAGTTATTTTAATTATTAGAATTACTAATAATTCTCATTAATTTCTCATTCATTTTTTCCCCCCATCCACTGTTTATATGTAAATACAAAAAAGGCCAAGTTTTAATGATTGATGTATGAGTGCAGCAGAAGAGTAGCCCCTCTTTCTTTGTGTTTATATTATTACAAAAAAAAATCATATGAATATATACATCTATACATTTATTTAAATAAAGTATTTGTAGAAGTGATAGGTTGTGGACCTTTCACTTATTTCTGTGATGGTTCCTTGCACACTGCACCACAGCAATCCTATATATTTCGATCATGACTGTCAACATGTTTTTGCAGGCAAAGAAGATCATCATCTCATTTTGCACGCCCTTCTTAATCATCAGGTAAAGGCGGTAGATAAGGAAGGGTCCATCCTGCATCCCCACTGTTATTATCAGACTCCATACGTCATTCGTGCACCACGAGGAGTCACCACTCTCGTGTTTATCTGGGTGGAAGATGTCAGCTGAAGACTGTGAATCCGGATCCGCAATTTTTTTCAGAGACTCTGAGGATTCAGTTTGGGTGAGCACCATCGTGAACTGCAAGAGTGCCCAGCTAAAGAGAGCTAATCCCACAATTGTTATATTGCAGTCGGTTGCCACTGTGGGTTCTTTGAATATTTGTAAAATGTCTATTATGTCAGCACCCAAACCAATGTAGACCAGCAGTAGTTGTGAAAGCTGATCTCTGTTCATCTCCCCTTTCGGCATAAGCCACCGTCCTATAACCAGGACTAGGATCATGATCTGCTCCAGTCCTTCCAGCCACTGAGAAGACTTGGGGATGTTCATCTGCTGGTAGGAGATCAACACACGGTTAGGCATTGCTTTTGAGTGTTGTTTAACTTACAGATGTAGCAAGCATGACCTCTTCCTGTAACACGATGCGCTGCTCTAACACTGGTGCCTTATTAACGGGTAATAATGTCTGCTGCATCTGTACGTGCAATGGAATTTACATGTATTACTGGAGGATGAGTGGGTGTTAAAATTATGAGCAAGCAGAGGGGTTTATTAAAATAATGTGCCCTGCAGCACAGTTACAGGACTACGTAATCAGTGCCTACCCATGAAGGCTGCACATTTGCTGCACATGCTATTAATTTCTACACAAATATCATTTACTTCTGCAATTTGTACCACAGCAAGGTGGTGCTGGGCCAGCTAGCATTGAAGGGGTTAAGACTAGAGTAATACAAATTTGAAAAAAAAGTTATTTACTGAAGATCATTAGAGCAACGAGCATGGGGAAAACTGACCTCCAGTTTAATAGAACTAATGAGTTAGATTTGAATTAAATGTTCCTTCCCTTACACAAGCAGTGTTGTTATTTTTATTGTGTAATTGTTTATATGATGCAAACATATTCTGAAGAGCTGTACAACACAAAACAACAGCATGTCAAGGTGGTAAATGTATATGTAACATTTAGTGGAACAACAGTATTTATACATATTTTGGATATAAATGTAAGGACATGGCCCTTATATGTACGTATGTGAAGTGTTGTGACTACAAGTGTGGGTTTCCCACCACTGTTCTTCTGAAGCCTACGCAACAACTATAAGTACTTTAAATTCCTAACAGGGTTCGGGAACCTCTAAGGGTTTTGCGAGAAGTCTCCAATGGGTTCATCAAAAATAAATATGTAAAGGCAGATTCCAGAGAGAATAGTGAGTTCCTCAGCCCGTGTGGGGACTGCACACTTAGTAAGGTATTAAACTGTACTTCAGTGTAGTTGATACAGCTGTCAATTACAACAGGAGCTTCCAAAGTCGCTCCCCACAATGCTTTGCATCCACAGCAAGGCATTGTGGGGCATAACTTTGGAAGCACCTGCAGTAATTGACAGGTATGCCACCCATGCTGCCTGCACATACCGAGGTGCAGTTAGGGGCCTTGTGTGTTCACCCCCACAAGCTCAGGTGATTATACTTTTTATACTGCCAGGGATCGGTGAAACAATTTTGTTGGCAATAGCCTGATGAGTGGGCAATAAGATTTATTAATTAGCGGTTTGCGTGACAAATATTTTCTAGCGGGGGTTTAACAATGTAAAAAGGTCGGGAACCACTACTTTAAACAGTAGTCCCTTAACATATTGATCTACCTTTTGAATTACATCATCTCGTCAAGTATGTACGATCTCTTCATTTTATTCCAGTTACATACCTCTGCTAAATCCTCAGCACTGATGGATGAGTTACTCAATAAGATTCTGACTTGAAGCAGGTCAAGTTCCAACAAAAATATAGATGGAATGGCGGTACAGAGATACAGAAACACCATGGGGGAGAACCTAAATAACAGAATAATTCATTTTAATGTTGGAGTCCAACTGTCCATATTCTTACAAACCATTTAGTGGCTGCAAAATGGAGTGTCTATTTAGCACCAAAGCACCTAGACTGGGATTCACTAAGCACCGATGTGGGGTATCGCACCCCGATTGAACGTGAGCTGCCATTGACTTGTGCAATACCCCACATCGGCACTTCGTAAATGCTGCCCTAGACTGGAGCAGGACATATTAAGCATGCCACCTTTACCCAATGGCTACCTGCTATAAATGTATCAGTACGTAATGCTTTGAAGATTGACATCCGTTTTTGAACCATTGTGAAAAATATGCGTCAATATTTCTGTATCAAAAACGCGAAGGGACAGTTGTCACAAAACTGGATTAATAAAGACAAGAGTCATCAGATACAGTAGAAATAAATGTATTGGAAATGTATATAGACACGTCTAACAGCCCTTTATCAAGTGGCTTTTCATTTTCGTATAATATATTATGTTTACATGTCAGCAATCTATTAAATACACTGAAAAGACAACTGTATGTATGCTGATGGTAAAGAGGTGAATGGACATTATTAATTAAATTATCACCAAGGGGCTTATTCTATATCTGCCGAAACAGCCCATTTGCCCACTTTGGCGGATATAGAAAAAGCCCCTAAATCTCTCTTGTATTTTTCGCATTGGATCTGAGAGAGAGCTGCCAATTCTCCATATAGAGAGCTTACAGTGACCTTACAGAATAAAGACATGTAACTTCTAAGTGGCTAAGCCTGTCCATAGCAATCAGGTTCAAGTAGTTATCTACAAAGTGGTCAGGTCAACAGCATACTGGAATGGGAAATATATATTGCATCTGTACTAATAGGGCTGGTGCCTGATCTACAGAGACGTATTAAACCACTTTTTACCACAAGTTTAAATGAGATAAATTATGGTATAGTACAGTACAGTAAATGGCCTTTCCAGTTAATACTAAAAATAAATGGGCTTAGAAATGATGAATTGTGTGTGGAGCCTGTAGAGTTAGGGTGTCTTTGAAGTGGTGATTACATTAAGTCTGTATCATCAGGTACCAATAATTGGGCAAAAATGGAAATCTGTAAGCTGGCTAATCTTTTAGAAATGAATGATGACCACTTCTTACGAAGAAACATCAAAGGGGAACTGACAATTTTATGTAAGTAGGTAATAACCTACAAAGGTAATATGCCGGTAATTATAATGTTCCAATATACACGTGCTTAGTGTTCATTAACCTCTTTATTGCTGATAGTCGCACTGTGCCACAGACTTGGAAAAAAAATATCCTCCAATATAAAGAGAGTAAAATATATGAGAAATGTATGTATGTATGTATGTATGTATGTATGTATGTATGTATATACTATGTATGGAAGAAAAAGACAAATGGATACATTTATATCACTGTCAGTGTACATTGCACTGTACATTTTAAAGCAAGACAAACATAATAATACTAATTCTCGAAGAGGTTATATTCTAAGTAACAACAATTGAGTGTTTCCAGTTAGATTGTCAGGTATTCCATCTTCAAAGCACCATATTTTATTGTGGCTTGTTTCAATCTTACCGGAACCAAGACAGAGCCACTTATAAATTATAACCAAGGACCCATCTGGTTCAGGTAGAAGTCAAGTACACATTTCCTTTAAAGCAGCAGTCCAAGCTGCTGGTTCCCCCGCCCCCCTTCCCCTCCCTTAATATGTGGGTAGCCTAGCCGCTACCTATTCCTTCGGTCCCTTACAGCATAAGTCCTGCTTGGGACAGGCACTGGAGGGGTTAAGTCCTCATGAAGGCCTAGTTTGCTATTGCAGCCTTGGATACACTTACTGAATACAAGGGCGGGCCTAGAAACAACTGAGGGTGTCAGACTGGGGGACTATACTGGCTGGGTCACATGCAGTGATGTGACTCCTGTCAGTATCAGACCTGCCCTGTTATGGGGCAGGGTTACAAGCAAAACCCCCAGGTATAAACACTGGCACTCTCCCAGAAGTCAGTGTGTCTCTGTCTCTTTCCTCCCCCTGTGGAGTGGACAAGAACTACCCTGTATCCCACAAGGGGATTCAGGAGGAGCACCAGAAGGGAACCTAGATGGGCCTCAAGCTTTAAGGTAACCTTCCAGGAGAAGCAAAGCATGCTGCAACTCTGAGTGCAATAAATACCGGTTGAATCATAACAAGGTGTGGTTTACTGCCTGGAAAGAACGTAGTGTCATCATGGTCCATCCTGCACAAGTCTTAGGATCCATGCTGACTGGAGGCGCTGACAAAGAATGAAGTATCCTAAAAGCCTGTCCTGATTCTCCCCACACCATCACGGAGCAACTCAGAGCCCTCCTGTTGCCACACAGGTATGCACAGCACCATGGAACACACTGGTTGTACCCAATCTCATGTAGGGTGGGGGTAAAGATGCTACATGTGCATCAATATAATACACACAATGGTAAGTAATTAGCTATGTTGCCGATCGATTAATTCTCCTCTGATCGATCGGCGAAGATTCGGCTCAGGGTTTATTAAATGGCAGTCAGTGCAGCAGAAGAGGACCAAAGATGCAAAGTTCTGTGGGGAAGATCATGTGACCCATCAGTTACTAGATAGAATTGGTGCACTGCTAGAGAGAGGGCAGGGCTCAAAAATGGGTGTGCCAGAGCCTGTTTCAGAAGAGGAAGGGGATGTGACTTTGTAAATGGTTGCTATAGAAACAAAAAATGCTTGTTACATTATAATACATAAAAAATGTCATTCAGCGTTGTTTAAAAATATGCTACAATTATTTTCTCACAGTTCAGAAGGGATTTATTTATTTTTTAAAAGCTGCTTTAAAGGCCATCTCAATTCCGACTAAGAAGTGGCTGTATATATGTTCAGCTTTGTGTGAGGCAGTAGTTGGAAAAAAAAGTTTTGTTACCATTTCCATTCTCCTTTCCTAGTGTGAGTCAATGTCACTGTCATCTCCACGTATACGAGAGCGAGTCCAATCAGCAGAAGCCAGTAGTGCTGATCCTTTTTCACATCTACCACTCTCCATACCAGCAGCACCCCATGCGCTGTGAAAATGATCCGACTGATAACGGCTGACAGTAACATCCGTGATATGCACGTCATTTGCCCAATGTATCCGTGACCTGTACAAAGAAAACCATCCAGGTGATATTTTGATATCCCCTATTTAAGTACTATATACAAAGATGGGGCATACAATTAAATACTTTATGGCTATGGTTTGGTTTAGCATAGATCAGCGGTGTTGAGTAAGGACTGGGCTCCTTATAGGCCCATTAATATATAGTCCATTTAGACAACAGGATTTGTCATTGATTTGTGCCTGAGTTTAATTTAATTGCAGTTTTTTGTCTTAACTGCTTGTCACTGGAATATCCAGACAATATCGGTGTCATTCTAATTGTGTTATTCAAGCTTGGAATATTCAGTTAATGAGTGTAGCTGGATTTGTAACATACAGTGACATACATTCATACGTTTACTGTGTTAAAGAAATGTAATATGTGGACATCAAACATAGTAAACATTTGGAAATACAGTCAATTTTGGTTTAAAATCAATGCACAGACGCTTTTTCATCTTGCGTCACTATATCCAGGTAGTTTAAATGTTTATGCCAGTTTTAATTTAGGAAATAACATATAGCAAATACAAATACCACTAATGAGCATACTCATTCTATATAATGCAGAAACAGATATATAAGTGTATCAAGTGTTTCAATCTATATGGTACATATCACATCCGTGGATGTGATTGATGTGATAGTAAAAAAAATAATATATACAATACAGACAAAATGAAATTTGTAGCTTCCACCCCACTGTTGATTACTTCCTCAATCCTCGTGTTGTCTCCGTTATCCAGGTATAGGGGGAGCGCAGATATGTGAAAAAACAAACACACCACAAATAGTGCAATATGTCTGATGTTTTTAGGAAACAGCCTTCTTCCCAATTCCAATGAATTTTGTACTTACAAATTTCACTATTTCATAAATCCCATAAAGGTATCTTTGGGTCTTTAAGGCACGAATTTCCCACACGTAAGTAGTAGACAGGTAACTCACTCCACCGGATATGACCTTAGTGTGGCAAAATAAAAAGCCAGAGATAGTGTAGACTGATACACAAAAGCTTTAAAAAATGAATCATAGGTAAAACACACTCACATTGTGTCTGATCAAAACAGGCATTTCGATCTATTAACTGACGCCGGCAGCTGAAGACTGGATCCAATCTCTTCTCCCCCAGCTCTGCTAGACTCGCGTCCCCTCACACTGAGTCTCCGGGGTTAGAGTTCCTCGATAAGGCAGAAGGTACTGTGTAGAGTGTCCTGCTTGGTATTCACACTCAACGCGTTTCAACTAGAAAAGTTATCCTGAGGCGATCGCCGAAAAAGTAAAAATCCTTTGACTACGGGCGATCGCAACCGCTCCGTCGCTCTGCAGCGCCGTCGTGGTCGCGCCCACTGTGGGCACCTGCGACAGACTGCATGTACCTGCTACGGCGCTGCGCAACGTCGCAGTCACCATGTCCAGCACTATAAGCGCAGCCTTAGATGTTGTTTAAGTTCCTCTCCCTAATTATGTGCATCAGAATGTCTTGCGTTTCTTACATTTGGTTCACCAGCAAGCAGAAATGATACCCTGCATCACAGCAAACATTTCTTTGTATCCATTCATCTGTTGCTATGTGTCTCCTACATGTGCCCCTTGCGATTTTTCAATAAATTCCCACCTTATAAAAAGCAGTACTCAGTGACAAATATGCCCACCAATTATTAGATTCCTAGTTGCTCGCATTTGCTAAAATTCCTCCCACAATTTCCCAGTTAAGAAATGAGATGTTCACGGTCATGACAATTTAAAGACTTCCTGTTAGACAAAGAAAAATGCCTGAAAAATTCCACCTTACATGGGGAAAAGTTTATTTTACGATGAAACATGCGGATGAGAAACACGTTTTTAGCTGCCTCTTTGAGGTACAACTGCAGCGGCATGTTTTCAAACAAATCTCGGCGCCGATTTTGTGCGCTCTGCTGTACTCCACGCAGCATGAACGCGGCCAATCACCTCAGGCACCCGCGCTTATCGCGATTGCTTTGTTGAATTTCATGGATTCTGTTTCTTTGGGTGCAATGAAATGAATGAATTTTCAATGTGTACAGCACTGTGCTACTGTGTCAATTTAAGGTGTTTAAAAACCAGAACTATAAAATGCCATTTTCTGCACTCGCCGCACTCACGTCTTAATTCCGTATTCCGATGTATACAACGCGTGATTTGTTTGAATAATGGCCACTGCAGCTGTATTTACTACAACAAATTAGAAGAGTTGTGGCGAATGAAGAGGACGGAAGAATAATTTACCGCAGGTCAGTGTTTGTCAGAAATATTCCTTGGATCAGAGATTTATTTAGCATGTTGCATTGAGTTTTGATGTGATCTGAAATGCTACTGTAATATACTTATTGTACTGTACTTGGTTAATTTACATTTTTTTTTTGATTATTTCTATTTTATATTTTATTCTTGGTTATATTATTGTTGACTAGTCGTATTTTATTACCAGATTTTTCTTGTACCTATGATATATCTTAAGTATTATCTCTGGATGTTTGGAGATGATGTGACATGTTGGTGTGCATACATGTACTATTTGGATTCTCTATTGTGCAACTTGTCTTTTGTACTTTCTGGAAAAAGAAAATGCTAATAAAAAGATATTAAATGAAATCAGTATCCAGGAAATCTCTGATGAAGACTATATATGCTTATTAAAAATTCTAAATATGTGAATTATACATAACATTGTGTGAAATATAGCTATATTTCTGAGATGATTTGTGATTTAATGACAAAGCAAAAGGGATTGTGGGTGGATAACATTAAACTGCATTTTCAAACAATTTATTGGTTTGATGTCCATACTTAATGTTCCTTAGCATAGTTTTTTATTATCATTTTTACCATTACCATTAGTTTCATATAGGTTTTAAAAAGTGTGCTCCCTGTCCGTACATTCCCCAAACAGCCAGTGATCAGCTTATACCTGTAAGAAAGTATTTCATTATTTAAATTTGTAATTGAACTCCAAGGCCCAGTACGCCCAATTACAGATGAGTCTTAATTTGGTATCTTTTGCATAACAGGACTGCTTCCAAATTAGAAGTGACCAATGGCAACTGAACATGTGATGCCTTAATTGCCTCCCCAATTAAATCTCTTGTAATGGCATTTGTCCTGAAAGTACATAATAGACTATCATGGGTTAGCTAATGGCAATGCTAATGCGTTCCTAGATAAGAGAGATGTGCAGTTAAATTAATTAACTTACCTTTTACTTGTTCAAAAACCTCCAATTTGCAATTCATGCCTCAGAACCTCCAGCCGAGTATTAACTTCACACAGTAGACACAATACAAACGTCTCCTAAACTTACACAGTGCGTTCTTTGCCTTTTAATCGGGTTGCATGTACAGTAGATGTATTGCAGGTGTTGATACCGTTCACTGAACCAACATGACAGTTCGACGTAGATGTTTCTGTGCACAAACGTTGAAAGCCTCATACAAACCCCAGCATTCTATATAGTACGATGTTTGGTGGAAGTTCAGGCATTGCTTATTATGGTTACCCCTCTTCTCACCATATGTAATAGGAGCCTAAGAGAGCGGTGAAGACGCAAAAGCTCATGTGTCGGTGACTATGTTCTTTCAGTATAGAGATGGCATATGAGCACTCAAAGAAATGTTACGGTAATACGTGTGGGTGCTGGAACTCCTGAATTGCAGAGGTATATAGCAAATAAAGAGCAGCACTCTTTTCAAATCAAATGCGGCATGTCGTTTTCTTGCCAGCGTTTCGATCCTAATGCAGTTGACTTTTCTCAAGGTTTCCTTGAGATTAGTCCACTGCATTTAGACTGAAAAGTCTGCAAATAAATGACAAACACCATACAGCATTTAATTTGCAAAAGAGTGCTTTTTATTTACTAGATATGCTGGTTCAGTAACAGGTATATAAAAAAAAGAGATACATTTATGTTAGTGAGCCAACATATAATGTACAAGGTTTTCAAGAAAACCTTTTTTGATTGCTGTTTGTCCATGAAAGGGTATCACAACCTACAAAGTATCTTACTTTTTCTGAGATCAATATCACAACTGACCACAATGAATAAAGAAAAATACACATCTACAATTCTACACGGCTATAATTAAATATACCTTGCAGGCCACAGACATATACCTTCAGATCTGACTCTTAAGCTTTTGTATTATATTACGTAAACTTTTCACTTCGGTCCAATAAAGGATTAAACAGCGTGCAATTAATTTTTGATGCCCCTAAAGACCAATTTTAATAACAACAATATATATTACAGTTGAAGCACTTTCCGAGGTTTGGCTGTAATCTTACCTTTTGATTTCACAAAGAAATATTCTCCAACTTTCCAGATGCGTTACTCTTCCTTTTTCAAATAAGACAACTGTAAGCAGGAAAAGAAATGTGATTCTAAGATAAGTATATCTTGCTGTGTACCTGTAGTACTCATTAGTGATACACACACCCCCCTTGCTTTCATAGAGCCAACAAAAAAACGAAAGCGTCCTCCTATAATCACGCCCTTACTGTTTAGTGCAGCTGATAAAATGGAGGGCTGATGTAGCCCAGTATTCTGTGTATCGGAATTAGAAAGAACAGAGTATATGCATTATTCATACGGTAACATACTGTGGCTGTTGGCAGTAGCTATAAAGAATTTGGAAGATGTAACTACAACTGTATATGTAACTACTATTATAACGCATTTATAGTTTACATCAAATTATAATTTATAGAGTACTCTATTTTTAGGTTCAGAAATCTCAAAGTCACATGATGGGAAAATTAATACTAGAGTTCATTGTAAACCCATCTCTATAAATATGCTGCTATCCGCTCATAGTTTGCATCTTCCTTCGCTAATTTTGAAATATACTTGACAGCCAGACAAAATTGCAATAAAGTACAGACTTTTGAGGAGTAAGTGTTGATACTTAGAAAGCGTACCCACATGAGGGGTATTCTACTGCATGTCTTTAATGAGCCTATTATAGAAGTAAAGGTGGGGAGAGAATTTAATTATTAGATCTTAAAATAAAAGCAAAGAGATTACAAGATTTGTTTGTAATTACACAGCTCAATTCAACAAAATTGGAGACATCCTTTAATTGGAGGATATTGTTGACAGATGTTCAAGCATTTGTATCATCTAAATGTAATGTAATATTCAAGATATAAAAAAGCCCATCAGGAGTATGACAACGACTAAGCGTTATTAAAATCATGAGCACATGAAAAGTAAATGGTCTGTGCTGAGAAGAAGCCCTTACAGTGACACCAATCACAAATATGCATTATTATCAAAAAAGGAAGAGTAGAGGCTCCACGGATTTTATAAATGCAATTAGTTATTGAAGCCAAATATAGTGGCTTCAATGAATTATTGCATTTATAAAATCTGTGGAACCTCTACTCTTCATTTTTTGTTTATCCTGTACCTGGATTGCAGCGGCCCTTCCCTTATCGAGTTAGAGAGCAGTGGATCACAGGTTACTTTTTGCGTGTATCTGAGGTGACGTATACATGAGATTCTGTACACTGACCGTTAAGATTATGGCGTGCGACTTCAAACTTTAATTTCCTTAGAGGGAGGATTTGGGGGGGAAGGTGGTAGGGAAACAAGATACCAGACTTTCAGGAAGGGAAGCGAGATACCAGACTTCCAGGAAGGGGAAGCTAGATACAAGACTTTCAGGAAGGGGAAGCGAGATACCAGACTTTCAGGAAGGGAAGCGAGATACCAGACTTTCAGGAAGGGGAAGCTAGATACCAGACTTTCAGAAAGGGGAAGCTAGATACCAGACTTTCAGGAAGGGGAAGCAAGATACTAGACTTTCAGGAAGGGGAAGCAAGATACAAGACTTTCAGGAAGGGGAAGTGAGATACCAGACTTTCAGGAAGGGGAAGCGAGATACCAGACTTTCAGGAAGGGGAAGCAAGATACCAGACTTTCATGAAGGGGAAGCGAGATACCAGACATTCAGGAAGGGGAAGCGAGATACCAGACTTTCAGGAAGGGGAAGCAAGATACCAGACTTTCAGGAAGGGGAAGCAAGATACAAGACTTTCAGGAAGGGGAAGCGAGATACCAGACTTTCAGGAAGGGGAAGCGAGATACCAGACTTTCATGAAGGGGAAGCGAGATACCAGACTTTCAGGAAGGGGAAGCGAGATACCAGACTTTCAGGAAGGGGAAGCGAGATACCAGACTTTCATGAAGGGGAAGCGAGATACCAGACTTTCAGGAAGGGGAAGCGAGATACCAGACTTTCATGAAGGGGAAGCGAGATACCAGACTTTCAGGAAGGGGAAGCGAGATACCAGACTTTCATGAAGGGGAAGCGAGATACCAGACTTTCATGAAGGGGAAGCGAGATACCAGACTTTCAGGAAGGGGAAGCGAGATACCAGACTTTCAGGAAGGGGAAGCGAGATACCAGACTTTCAGGAAGGGGAAGCGAGATACAAGACTTTCAGGAAGGGGAAGCGAGATACCAGACTTTCAGGAAGGGGAAGCGAGATACCAGACTTTCAGGAATGGAAAGCGAGATACCAGACTTTCAGGAAGGGGAAGCGAGATACCAGACTTTCAGGAAGGGGAAGCGAGATACCAGACTTTCAGGAAGGGGAAGGGAGATAACAGACTTTCAGGAAGGGGAAGCGAGATACCAGACTTTCAGGAAGGGGAAGGGAGATAACAGACTTTCAGGAAGGGGAAGCGAGATACCAGACTTTCAGGAAGGGGAAGGGAGATACCAGACTTTCAGAAGGGGAAGCGAGATACCAAGAAGGGGATCTTTTGAATAGGGTAGACCTTTCAATCCATTCACTTTAACACAACAGATATGAAAAACAAACAA
This sequence comes from Ascaphus truei, assembly GCF_040206685.1. Taxonomy (NCBI): domain Eukaryota; kingdom Metazoa; phylum Chordata; class Amphibia; order Anura; family Ascaphidae; genus Ascaphus; species Ascaphus truei. The sequence continues at coordinate 74,307,418 of NC_134488.1, read as the reverse complement.
GGCATTTATGTGCCTTCTTCAAAGATAGAGACTGCACTCAAGGTATACTTGGACAATTGTCACAGGGAGATATAAAAAAATCGATTTGATTCATAAATATGCCAATATTTACAAAAAGATAAATGGACAATAGATTTTGCACACATCCCTAAAGCTGATATAAAAAGAGCCTTCACACATTCATTGAGGTCAAGATCATTGACGATTTATCAAGAAATTATGTATAAATTGCTACACAGAGTCTATATCCCCGAAGATTAGTCATATGCTCAAGCAATCAGTAGATGATAAATGTCCACGATGCTCCATAACAGCTGCAATCATCAGACATTATCTATGGAGATGTCACTATATTCAGGGGGTTTGGAGAGAAGTCTTTTGCAAAAAAACCTTAACATTTAATTTTATACTCGTCTCTTTGTTTGTAATAATCAAGGGAGGAATAAAAATGTAACTATGTTGCTAAGTATTGTTTACATGGCAGTTAAGAAACCCGTTCTCCAGAAATACAGTAGATACCGAAATCTCCTCCCACTCTGTTTCTTTTTAAAGAAATGCTATTCTTTTTATTCAGCATTCTGACTGGATAGAAGAAAACAAAAACGAAGAAAGAGACACAAGGACGTCATATCTGCACACGTAATAGCATAAGGGCCTAAATCTACAAATCAGTTACAGAAGATATAATGAAACACAGAAATAAAAGAATCCTCTTAAATTAATGGAAGGAGCCTTCAAACAGAAGTGATACTCTCTTTTTTAGTGGGTATAGGGGGGAGTAGCTAATATACAATTCTATGTCCATGCAATGTCTTCACTCCTATCTACAAAGAATGCCTGCACATACTACACTATTTTACTAAGTCCACTCATTTTTACTTAAGACCTTTTCTTTTTATTTTGTGTGACATTAAATGTACTTTAATTTCCTGATTTGGTGCACTGTGTGGGCTCTTTTTCACACAAGCTTTCATTGGGTCAAAGAGATTAGAGGGAATTTACCTCAGATTGTTTGCTAATCCAGACTTCGATTTGATGATGCCGTGAAACTTTGAGAGCTTCGCTATGTGTGTGTGTGCGCGTATATATATCTTAATATATAAAATCGAATGGTTAGTGAGGTTAGTGCTATCTGCGGTGAATCTGATTGGTCCGTGACTCTCATTGGCCAAGAGGTACGCCCCACTGTGACATCACCTCCTTCACTCTCACACACTTGCAGTCACAACACACGCCCAGAACCTCTGAGGACTCCTTGGTAAGTTGACATATCACACTGTCACCCCCCACACTCACACACAACCCTGTACACACAGTCACCCCCTCACACTCACACACTCAGTGTCACACTCAGCACTGTACACACACTCACACTCAACCCTGTACACACACACACACACACACACACACACTGTCACCCCTGTGTACACACACATTCACACTCACCCCTGTCAAACAACAACCTGTACACACACACACACACACACACACACACACACACACACACACACACACACACACACACACACACACACACACACACACACACACACACTGTCAGCCCTGTGTACACACACACACTGTCAGGCCTGTGTACACACACACACACACACACTCTCACCCCTGTGTACACACACACACATCTTACACATTCCACACATTCACACTCACCCATTACCTTTATTGTCCCTGTGCACATCATCTCTTTTCATCCCGCTCTCTGGCCACATGCCCGTCTAAACCGCTCATATATGCCCGCCGCCGCGCACATTACACCGCCCGCACGCGTCCATTACCTTTATTGTCCCTGTGCACATCATCTCTTGCCGCCGCGCACATTACACCGGCCGCTCTCTGGCCACATACCCGTGTAAACCGCTCATATATGCCCGCCGACGCGCACATTACACCGCCCGCACGCGTCCATTAACTTTATTGTCCCTGTGCACACGCGCGCACATTACACCCCCTCCGCTCACCTCTCCCGGCGCTCCCCTCATCTCCATCCCCGGCGGGGGAACAGGCAGCGGACCCCCTTCCTCCCTCGCGGCGCCTAAGATGGCGGCGCAACCGGAAGGACACCCTTCTTCCCTCGCGGCGCCGAGTGAGAAGATGGCGGCGGCCGGAAGTAGAGGTAGGTGTCGCGTGTGTGTCGCTCTAGGTGACGTGTGTGTGTGTGTGTGTCACTGTGTGTCTGTGTGACAGTGTGTCTGTGTGACAGTGTGTGTGTGTGACACTGTGTGTGTGTGTGACAGTGTGTGTGTGTGTGTGTGTGTGTGTGTGTGTGTGTGTGTGTGTGTGTGTGTGTGTGTGTGTGTGTGTGTGTGTGTGTGTGTGTGTGTGTGTGTGTGTGTGTGTGTGTGACACTGTGTGTGTGTGTGTGACACTGTGTGTGTGTGTCACACTGTGTGTGTGTGTCGCCCCCCCTGCCTTTCATGCCCCCCCCGCCTTTCACGCCCCCCCCCCTGCCTTTCACGCCCCCCCCCTGCCTTTCACGCCCCCCCCCTGCCTTTCACGCCCCCCCTGCCTTTCACGCCCCCCCCCCTGCCTTTCACGCCCCCCCCTGCCTTTCACACACCCCCTCACGGCCTCCGGGCAACGCCGGTTATATCAGCTAGTATATATATAAAACAGAACAATAATTAGCGCTAAATAGAACAATAATACCAGATAGAAATATAGTCTATATACTAGACAATAGATGAATACAGACAGAACGCAACAGCTATAAAGACGTTATATAATAGTGAGAGTGTCTACAAATAAGATAGGCAATACAGATTCAGTAAATAGTAAATTTTGTCCAAAATTATATTAGTTCCAGGACAGGTTTGCAGCTTCTTATAGGATTACCTGCATCCACATAGATCTGTTAGGAAAGAAAAAAGAGAAGCGCGTGCCCCATAGTGTGAAACTGTAAAAGGTTTAATGCCAAAAATTTAAAGTTGAAAGGTAGCACACTCAAAAACGGAGCTAGGACATAAGCGTGTTAGAGAGGGTATATCTCTAGCATGCCCATATTATATGGGCAAGGCGTAACACGCTTTTCAGTGGCTATCGGCTGTTTCGCCATAGCGTCCCGGCATCTCAGCTCTTCCTGTGTAAATGTATCCACAGCGTGTGTTGCCAGTTCAAATAATATCTCTCTGTTCAGAGAGACTAGAAAAGTACGGTGACCTCACAGGTTCAACCCAACGCGTTTTGCCGGTTAGTTTCCTCAGGGGTAATCCTTGTGCTGTTCTCCTCATATCATTTATACCATCAGATGTTAACCTCTTCAGGGCAATATGGTTCATAGGGACTTAAAATACATAATATACTTTACAGTGTGTCTAATTGTGGAAAATAAATTATTTGTGTAGGACACTTTAAAATATAAAAAGAAAAATATAACAAATAGTTAGAACTAGTTTAGAGTTCTCTACAGTCAAAATTAGACTCAGGACTTTTAAAGAGAGAGGAAATACTTCTGGTGTTGACTGCAAGTAATTTGGATGGATACAATTATTAGACCAATTGAGGAGGTGTTGAATGTTAGTATTGATTGTTCACAATCTATCTAAATGTTGCAATGTATACACTAACTCTTATACATCATCATCATCTAATGGAAATTTAGAACCTTATTTATATACTAGCTGATATACCCGGCGTTGCCCGGAGGCCGTGAGGGGGGGTGTGAAAGGCAGGGGGGGCGTGAAAGGCAGGGGGGGGGCGTGAAAGGCAGGGGGGGGTGTGAAAGGCAGGGGGGGGCGTGAAAGGCAGGGGGGGGGGGGCGTGAAAGCCAGGGGGGGGGCATGAAAGGCAGGGGGGGGGGGGCGTGAAAGGCGGGGGGGCATGAAAGGCAGGGGGGGCGACACACACACACAGTGTGACACACACACACACACAGTGTCACACACACACACACAGTGTCACACACACACACACACAGTGTCACACACACACACAGTGTCACACACACACACACACACACACAGTGTCACACACACACACACACAGTGTCACACACACACACACACACACACACACACACACACACACACACAGTGTCACACACACACACACACAGTGTCACACACACACACACACTGTCACACAGACACACAGTGACACACACACACACGTCACCTAGAGCGACACACACGCGACACCTACCTCTACTTCCGGCCGCCGCCATCTTCTCACTCGGCGCCGCGAGGGAAGAAGGGTGTCCTTTCGGTTGCGCCGCCATCTTAGGCGCCGCGAGGGAGGGGGTCCGCTGCCTGTTCCCCCGCCGGGGATGGAGATGAGGCGCCGCGAGGGAGGAAGGGGGTCCGCTGGCTGTTCCCCCGCCGGGGATGGAGATGAGGGGAGCGCCGGGAGAGGTGAGCGGAGGGGGTGTAATGTGCGCGCGTGTGCACAGGGACAATAAAGTTAATGGACGCATGCGGGCGGTGTAATGTGCGCGTCGTCGGGCATATATGAACGGTTTACACGGGTATGTGGCCAGAGAGCGGCCGGTGTAATGTGCGCGGCGGCAAGAGATGATGTGCACAGGGACAATAAAGGTAATGGACGCGGGCGGTGTAATGTGCGCGGCGGCGGGCATATATGAGCGGTTTAGACGGGCATGTGGCCAGAGAGCGGGATGAAAAGAGATGATGTGCACAGGGACAATAAAGGTAATGGGTGAGTGTGAATGTGTGGAATGTGTAAGATGTGTGTGTGTGTACACAGGGGTGAGAGTGTGTGTGTGTGTGTACACAGGCCTGACAGTGTGTGTGTGTACACAGGGCTGACAGTGTGTGTGTGTGTGTGTGTGTGTGTGTGTACAGGTTGTTGTTTGACAGGGGTGAGTGTGAATGTGTGTGTACACAGGGGTGACAGTGTGTGTGTGTGTGTGTGTGTGTACAGGGTTGAGTGTGAGTGTGTGTACAGTGTTGAGTGTGACACTGAGTGTGTGAGTGTGAGGGGGTGACTGTGTGTACAGGGTTGTGTGTGAGTGTGGGGGGTGACAGTGTGATATGTCAACTTACCAAGGAGTCCTCAGAGGTTCTGGGCGTGTGTTGTGACAGCAAGTGTGTGAGAGTGAAGGAGGTGATGTCACAGTGGGGCGTACCTCTTGGCCAATGAGAGTCACGGACCAATCAGATTCACCGTAGATAGCACTAACCTCACTAACCATTCGATTTTATATATTAAGATGACAGGTACTTAGATACTATTTAACCAAATCTAAGTGTATTAGTTCTTAAATATAGAGGAGTACGTACAAATGTGTCTCATAGTGTGAGAGAAAAAAATTGTAATATAGATGTTTCTTGTTGGATACATTATAGAATACACTAAATAGTGAATATATAGTGTTTAAAAGACACACATAGGGGGGAACGGGTTTGAATAAGGGTGTTTTTAAATTGACTATGGGCTATAAAGAAATTCATTGAAGAAAACACATTCCGAAATAGTGTTTGTTTGTTTTGAATACCAAATTGATATGTTGATCATATAGATCCATATATTGGTGGGACATACGGAATGATTCTATACACCATATGCAACATTGAGTTAATTATCATATTGACTACATGATATATAAATATATTGTCTAGGTAAAAGGAAAGAAAAAATTGATTTGATAAAGCAGCAGTGCACAAACTGGGAGACGCGCCCCCCCGGGGGGTGGGAGATTTGTCTGGGGGGGCATGGGCCGTTGCAGAGGCCCCGCGCTCTTCCCCAAGGCATTTAAATTAAATGCTGGGTGATCGCATAAGGCCCCTGCAACACTCCACTTACCTTGCTTCAGCCGGCTGTGTGACGCATCGCCATGGCAATGACACTGCGGGGTCATGTGACGTCACACACGTCAAATGACGCCGTGGGTCACATGACATCACGTGACCCTGTAGCATCATTTAACATGAATGCAAGGAAGGGGGGAGTCAGAACCGGGGCAAGCAAGACTAAAGTTTGCGCTCCCCTGTGATAAAGGACTATGATATAATTTTTAAAGAGCATTGTCCAAACAAAACTAGGTGGATTATGTTTGCACTGTTGTTTAATCATGGAAAGACAGTGGGTTTGATCAAAGTCCCAATTGTGTAGATCCACAATTTGGTTCATAACAAGAAATGGTGAAATGGAGCACAGGTAAACTGTTATTTAGAGAAGGGGATGTACCATACATTTGAGAATGATACAAATACAATCTATATCTATATTTAGACCTAGTGGGGCTAGAGTTTTAAGAGTGTAGATCCAGTAGGTTTCCCCCTGGGAGATCTTTTTGGTACTGTCTCCTCCTTTCCAATCTGGGTCCATCTATTCAATGCCAATACATTTAAGGTCTTTCGGTTGCATTGATGTGCCATTCTAAGTGGTTTAAAACACTATGGGGCTTATTCACTAAACCGCGATAAAATCAGTGCAGAGCCAAGCGATTTTGCATTGTTTTATCGTGCAGTAAAACGTGTGGTTGGTTGTAGTACCATGTGACGGCTTCCATTTTTTTAAAGGCTGTGACGTCCCTCACTTTAAGATGACGTCACATCCTTTGAAAGAAAATGGATGCTGTCACATGATACAACCAATCAGATTGGGGGTGTGCCATCTGATGCCTCACATGGTATATCTCCCAATCTGATTGATTGGAGTAACGTGATGGCAACAATTTTTTTGGTGACATCTTAAAGGGAGGGAAGCATAGTCTTCCTGATTGTCTGGCTTACCTCCCTTTTGATGATGTCACATCCTTAAAAAGAAAAAGAATCTGTCACATGGTACACCAGCCAATCGGATTGGGGGTGTACCATTTGACACTCAAATGTGACATCACAGGCCTTATATAACACCTGTCATCTCATTTAAGCTTAAGAAGCTGACGGAACAACATCCGCCCCATTGGATTGGATTACAATGAAAGAAGAGAAGACTGAAGAAAGAAGAAAAGAACTTACCAGATATTGGGGAGCATTGTGTAGAGGATCAAGAGGTTCCTGCTGCAGTCGGAATTGGAGGGCGAAGACATTGACTGGCATAGTGGTAAAGCAGTGCCTGCTACAATTAATTACCTTTTATTACCGTAACGGTTAGCCCCTAAGGTAATGAAACTGGCTGCAATTTTATTTTTATTGCACAGGATTGATACCGGAGACCCACAGGGACACCTGGAAGACCCCCGAAGACCCGCAGGGACTCCCAGAGATGCAGGGACCCCCCGGGGACCCACGCTGCCCCCATTGGATCCAGGGCCGCAAACAGGGGGGGCACAGGGGGGACAAAGTGTACTGCTTCCCGGGCCCCGTGGGTCAGGCCGGGCCCCCTGCGCGGCCGGGCACCAGTTAATTAAATAAATTTAAAAAAAAAAAGTTTAAAAAAATGGCGCCGATTCCCCGCGGTCCCGGCACGCATGCGCAGGGCAAGCAGGGCCCGCTTCCCCCCGCTCCCAAAGTGGGACAGAGGGGGAAGAAAAGCCAAGCCATAACCCACTGTCACCGTCACCCACCCAGTCACTGACTGTCACTCACCAAGTCACTGTCACCCACCCAGTCACTGTCAAGTCACTGTCCCACCCAGTCACTGTCACTCACTCAGTCACCCAGTCACTGTCTCCCACCCACCCACTGTCTCCCACCCACCCAGTCACTGTCTCCCACCCACCCAGTCACTGTCTCCCACCCACCCAGTCACTGTCTCCCACCCACCCAGTCACTGTCTCCCACCCACCCACTGTCTCCCACCCACCCAGTCACTGTCTCCCACCCACCCAGTCACTGTCTCCCACCCACCCAGTCACTGTCTCCCACCCACCCAGTCACTGTCTCCCACCCACCCAGTCACTGTCATAGTCACTGTCACCTAGTCACTCTCTCCCACCGTCATTCACCCACCCACATTCAACATTCACCCACCCACCCACTGTCATTCACCCATCCACCCACCCACTCACTGTCTGCACTTAGATTGTTGTGTTTTGTCTCCCTTTATGCTCCCCCTGGGTTACAAGACTTCCATTCTTCAATTTGGGGACCAGAGAAGACAGGCCCTGCCAGAAGGGTTTGAGCAGGGCGTTATAATCTTTATTTATTTATTCACTTGACACGTTAATTACACGTTTATTTATTGTTCACAGCTTATATTGCTTTTATACTGTCACGTTATTATTAATAGTGATCACTTATAGTATAGCGCCTGTTTTTTCACTATCACAATAACATAAAAAATTAAACATACAGTGCTTTTTTGACACTTTTTAGACTGTATAAACAGGCTCTACTGCTTGTACTCTGCTGACTTTTTTTTTCCACAAATAACTTTATTTGAGACACGTGCACCTTGTTTACATTTGCGTTGCTATTTTTTCTTGTTCAAGAACATATTTGATTATACAAATTCCAATAAAGTTTACATTTCTCGTTCATCTACATACAAGTGCGTTGAGGGGGAGGGGAGACGATCGCATCTTCTTTAGTTGTACTCTCTTGTTTTGCTGTTTGTTTTATAGTAGTATATCAAAACATAGACCTGCCGCTCGCATATATATCTTTGTCTATCCCTCTTTTCTAGTTTTTTTTCTTTTTCTGCTGACTCGTTAAAATGTTCTGTGGAGGTATTTTCAGCCTGATTCACAATATTGTTTTACGTTGTGTAGGCTACCCAGTAGATGATGTTAACTGCTGCAAAGGCTGCTGGGAAAACTGCCCTAGCATAAACATCGATGGTATCTGCATCTATGGGCTTCAGTAAGGACTTTAATCTTCCCTGCCGCTCAAGTGTTGATTTGTGGAGGCTCTTTTTTTGTCCTGTTCCCATATCGTCAGGTATGCTTATGTTTTGGGGAATTCGATGCCTGTTAGTAATGGATAAATCTGGATTCGACCCCAGTACTGAAAGGGAAACTAACACAATCGCATGTTCTCCATCCTTCATAGATATCTGTAATGAAAGGGGAGATTACATCCTGTGACATCTTGGTCCATGCTGACTATTACTCGCACTTCAAACCACGTTCATTGTGATGCTTGGACACCTTTTAAACACCTTTTGCTAATGGAAAGGCTTTGCCCTGAAATACTTACATAGTTACATAATTACATAGTAGATGAGGTTGAAAAAAGACATGCATCCATCAAGTTCAACCTATGCTAAATTTAGACAACAGATACTTTATCCTATATCGATACTTACTTATTGATCCAGAGGAAGGCAAACAAAAACCCAGTGTCATATCATCCAATGATATCTCATAAGGGGAAAAATAAATTCCTTCCCGACTCCAAGAATTGGCAATGAGTATAATCCCTGGATCAACATCCTTCCCATGTTTACTTATTTAGTATATCCCTGTATACCTTTCCCATCTAAAAAGATGTCCAACCTTTTTTTGAACAAATCTATTGTATCTGCCATCACAGTCTCCATGGGTAATGAATTCCACATTTTAACTGCCCTTACTGTAAAGAACCCTTTCCTTTGTTGCTGGTAAAATCTCCTTTCCTCCAACCTAAAGGGATGCCCCAGAGTCCTTTGTACTGCCCTTGGGATGAATAGTTCATTTGAAAGCTGCTTGTACTGTCCCGGAATATATTTGTATATAGTTATCATATCCCCTCTTAGACGCTTCTTTTCTAATGTAAATAAATCTAATTTAGCTAGTCTCTCCTCATAAGTTAGATTGTCCATCCCCTTTATTAATTTGGTGGCTCTTCTCTGCACTCTCTATAGTTCCATAATGTCTTTTCTAAGGCCTCGGGCATGGTCAGCGCTTATGCGCTGACCCGTGCTGAGGCGCGCTCTGCTCGGCAGTGAGCCCCTGCAGCCGCAATGAGAGCGGCTTTAGCAGGGGCTCGCTTACGCTTCTGAAAGCGCGTGGAAGCGTAAGTCTTAGCAAAATTTTCAATTCAAGCGCTCAAGAGAGCGCAGGGCTGGTCACGTGAGCGGTTCGCCCAATAAGGGCGAACCAGCTCCGTGACATCACAGCCCCCCCCCCCCCCCAACACGCCCCTGGATGGCGCGCGAACCAAGGCCAGGGAAAGCACCCGCTTTCCCTCAGCCTCCGCACGCCTCAGCACGGCTGCAGTCCTATGGACGCAGCCTAAGGAGTGGTGCCCAAAATTGTACTTCATATTCAAGGTGTGGTCTTACTAATGCTTTGTAAAGGGGCATAATTATGTTTACTTCCCTTCCATCCATTGCCTGTTTAATGCAAGATAAGTGTGCTTTTCTAACAATGTTTTAAAGACTTCAGATTTATCTTCTACATTTTCCCTGCAAAAACATCATCTCCAATGTATTACTTGTAGATTGGACCTCAGTTTATTAAAATCTGCTTTTCTAAAGTTTAAGGTCTTTGTTGAACCCAAGTAATCTTTTTTTTGATAATTTATTTCAAATGAGACCATGTTATGATCACTGTTACCCAAATGTTCCAGGACTTGAATATTTGTTATTACTTCTACATTGTTTGATATTACCAAATCCAGTATTGCCCCTCTCCTGGTTGGTTCCTCGATAATTTGGGTCATATAATTGTCTTTAAGCACCCCCAAAAACCTGTTCCTTTTTGTTGTAATGCTAATCTCATTGCCCCAGTCTATGTCTGGATAATTAAAATCACCTATTATGCAAACATGACCTAGTTTTGATGCCTTCTCCATTTGCAAAAGTATTTTACCTTCCTTAATCTCACCAATATTTGGTGGTTTATAGCATATCCCTACAAACATTTTATTTATACTTTTACCTCCACTGTTAATTTCTATCCCCAAGGTCTCTACATTTTCATAATATCCTTCATAAACATCTTCCCTTATAATAGGTTTTAGATCCGGTTTAACATATAAACATACTCCACCTCCTCTTCTATTTGCTCGATCCTTCCGAAAAAGGGAATAACCCTCTAAATTAACTGTCCAGTCATGAGTTTCATCCCACCATGTTTCAGTAATGCCTATGAAATCATACTGCTCCCTTGCAGCTATTAATTGAAGGTCCCCCATTTTATCTGTCAGGCTTCTTGCATTAGCAAGCATGCATTTAAGGTTTTTTTTCAGCTGGTACTATTATCTTATCTTCTCCTTTCTTTCTGCGCCAACTTGGTTTAGTCTTTAATAGGTTTCTAGTATTATCTGTATGTACTATGGGTGCCTCATTGCTTGTCAAACTCGCACTTGCCCCCATTCTACCTCCATAACCCCTTGTTTCCTCTTCTATTCTATTTAGCTTGTTATCTGTTTCATTCCCCTCCCCCTCCATCATAGTTTAAACTTGCCTCCAATCTTTTTAACATTCTCCCCCCTAGCACAGAAGATCCCTCTTCATTGAGGTGCAATCCGTCCCTAGAATATAGATGCACTTCTCAGAAAAGGAGTCCCAGTGCTCTAAAAAAATTAATCCCTCATTCCTACACCACTTTCTTAGCCATGCATTAACCTCCCTAATCTCTGACTGTCTCCCTGCGGTAGCGCATGGCACTGGTAGTATTTCAGAAAACACCTTCGATGTCCTTGTATAAACTTTTGGCCTAGATCCCTGAAATCATTTTTTCGGACCCTCCATCCTTCTCTAACTTTGTCATTGGTGCCAACATATACCAAGACCGCCGGGTCAATCCCAGCCCCCCCAACAAGCTGTCTACCCGATCCGCAATGTGCCGAACCCAAGCTCCCGGGAGACAACAAACTGTTCGGTTCATGCGGTCATGGCAACAGATTGCCCCATCTACCTTCCTAATAATGGAGTCCCCTACCACCACAATCTTTCTTGGTATCTGAGCATCCTGAGTCCCCACTGTGCTGGAGGAATTATTCCCCTGGCTGCTAGAGGAACCAGTCTCCCCCAGCCTTGCCATTTCTGCCCTGACACTCCCAATATCTTCACTCAATATGGCAAATCTATTGAGATGGATCAGCTCAGAAATGACCTGCCTCTCCCTATTGCCCCTGCTTCCCCTTCTAACTGTTACCCAGCTACATACCTGCTCCACACTAACAGCAACCAAGCTACCTACCTGCTCCTCACTAACAGCGCCACCATCTGCACCACTAGAAGAGCCTGCTCAGTGAGCTCTAAACCCTTTTCAAGATTGCCAATGTCCCTCAATATTGCAAGTTGCCTCTTCAGATCAGCAATCTCTGACTCTAAAGAGGCCACCCGCTCACATTTCTTACAGCGGTATGCTCCTCGGAACAGCTGCTCCAAGTGCACATACATGTGGCAAGATGTGCATTGAGTGACATTTTCAGTCCTGCTTATTATAGCAACTATGAAGTTTATAAGTATCAACAATAAACTGTTCAATATACTATACCTTGTTTAACCGCTTCCTTGGTTAAACTGCTTCTGGGTCTAACTGCACATTTAATACAAGCAGCACTTGAAATCAACCACACAGATCAGTATTTACAAGCCCAGAATTCGTTAGAAGCCTCTGTTTAAATAGGGACACCCACCAGGTGTGTCAGGTTAGCAATTAACTAACCATACCCACTCTGCCTCAGGCAAGAGAAAGGGGGAAACAAGTTACAGGCTTCAATTACCACACCCTTTAAAAAGAAATAAACCCACTTTACACTCTACAAATTCAACCACCCCTGCTAGTATACACTAGTATACACAGCACTTCCCTTTCCTTCTGGGTCTAACTTCACACTTAATACAACTAGCACTTGAAATCAACCACACAGATCAGGTCTCTCAACATGTATAAATATCTAGTATAACATGAATGTATGTAGCTCTATACAGTTGTTTTATTTATGTTTTTATTTTGCAGATACACTTGATACTATTGTTAATAATTGGATGAGTGTGCGAAACGAAGACATAACTAAACATTGTGGCCACTTTGGTTGTGTGTTTGTTGTTTGTGTGTTCTCTCTCCACAGGCCAAAAGCCTTGAGCGATTCTGATTAAATTTGAGGGTACCTTTCTGCCACCCCAACTTAGATCAACCAGAGGTTTCAACCAAATCGGTGCAGCCCCCATCTTGGAATACATTTTTTGAAGTGATAAAAATAAACCGGTACATCTCATTGACCAGATTCTTGATACGAAGCATTAAATGTATTATTTTGCAACTTGTACAACATTTTCAAACAATTTGCTTGAAACGTTTCAGAGAAATTAAATATTTAAAATTAAATTAAATTGGTAACCACGATGACAAACACTGTACAACAACAACCTGTAGATTTACTTAGAGATCTAAGGCTGTGGCCACACTGGCACTGACCGCGCTCATGCTTGAGAGCGGTGACGTCACCAGCTCTCCAAGCATGAGCGCTTGGCTATCCTAGCTATATCGCAAGCATGAGCAGGGGGGCGTTGCAGTCAAGCTGAGCGTGCTCGAAAGTCAGTTTATTTTGTTTATCTAAGTGCCGAGCGTGGGTGAGCGTGTGTGTCCGCACATGAGTGCGTGCGCACAGCGTGAGCGTGGATGTGACGATCCACATTGACTAAGGTAAGCGCACAAAGCGCGCTCTGCGCCAGCAGGGACTCAGCCTAAGAGGCAGTGATAACTATTCATTGCACAATAGGTTTTTGATTGTTTTTTCACGTCATCCGCCATATCAATATAACTGTTCATACATCACAGGCTTCTTGAGAATAATGAATTTTGTTTTCCAACTTTCAGACAGTTTGATGTGAACGATAGTGTTACATGGAAGTGTTTTGCACTTTACGATTTTATATTAAACGTATATCTTTTCAAGTCGCAATAATGTAAGAGCTGACGTGGTATTCGGTATTTACATTTTTGTTTGACTTCACGACAGTGCTTGACCGTTGTGACAGATAAGAGCCACGTTTCTGGATGACTTCGTTGCCGGGGCCTTGACAATCAGTGGAAACAAGGCTTATTAATAGGCTCGAATAATACCACACAATAGTGTGAGGCCAGACATCACCTGACATTACCATTTTTTAACTGAAGTTTGAGAATACTAAGAAAATTTTATGCCAAAATACACAAATTGATGGCGTTTTGCCTGTGTTTAATTCTGTGTTATGAATCTTTGCCCTATTGATTTAATCACTCATCCCACAACGCAGTATAAAATATAGCATTCTCCTAGTGTGCAGTGTTAATGTAAGTGCATGCATTCACTAAATGATACGTTTAGTCTATTTTTCTAAACAATATACCCAGTTCCGCTCCTGGCTCTTAATTCATAGTTCCTTTTGTGGTTATGTTTTAGTAAATAGTTACACAGTTACAGAGTCGGTTCAGTCTGTGAGAGGGTTTATCCAGCTAAAGCTCCTACTTAAACAGCTGTGTAAAATACAGGTTTGATGCATGTTTGAACACTGGCTATGTGTACTCAATCTTTCTTTATCTGAGGTAGATAAATGTGGACACATTAAAAAAAATGAGGCATGTTGTACAATTAAAAACTCCTTCTTGTATTAAGCATGTTGTCTGACCTTTCTGTTCTGCTTGCTAGTCTTTGTGGTGACTCTCTGTTTCTTCATGTAATCTGCATTGAAGTGAGCAAAGGCATATTCCACCAGGGCCGCAAACACAAACACATAGCAGATCAGGAAGTAGATATCCAAGGCTTTGATGGCAGATGCTCTAGGCAGAGAAGATCGAGCACTGACCATCACCGTGGTCATTGTGAGCACTGTGGTGATACCTGGCAAATAAAAACATACAATACTAACGTGTACTCTGAATTATATTAAGCAATGCAAGATATACAAAGGTAACATCTTATCATAACGTTATGATCAATTGGACTTTATATGTGCAAATGTGAAGTAAATAAAACAGATATAACCTAACAACTGTCCCAAAGAAGGTTGTATACTGGTAAATAGTACTGGCCATAAAATGGGTAATTATACTGGAAAGTCCCTACATTTCTCATATAGATAATTCACCAACATCTGATGGCAATTTCCCTCCATCTAATTGAGACTATTTTACCCAATGAGACTCTGGCAGGTACAGCTGACTGGCTGATCCAGAATGAAACCCATGACATAGCCACTAGTAGGATTGCCGGTACGTAGGATTGTATTATGTAAACTCCCCGATTTCTTCTCAGCTGGAAGCGAAGACTCAGTCTGGGAAACTGACCAGCTGGAAAAGAGAGTAAGCTATAATCACTCGTAGTACATAGTTATTTCAAAGTAAACATACTGATCACATAACCACTGTCAATAAGCGAGAAGAGAAGGCAGTTTAAACAAAACAAAACACACAATATCCATAGTTTAAATGAAACCTTCCAGCTCTGAGACTTTAGCTTTCATTTGTTTGGCTAAAATGGGTTAATACAAGAAATATACATATCTATTGCAGAGGTATAGCCATTTATCTAACGCCCATGTGTCCACATTCACGCCTGTTACCTGATTTGAAGTTCATTGGCTCTCTTGTGAATCTGTAATTTGTAATAGTGAACTGGGGCAGCTCAAGTTTATCCAGTCCATGGATCTGGTCCTGGGTTTCTGACCAGTGGTATAGAATATCTTCTGAGGAATATCCATCTGCCAATTGATCATGAATTATAGGTGATTGCTTTGAATGATTTTATTGTGCAACAACATCAGGTTCTTAAAATGTAAACATTATGCTATAAACCTAGCTGTGAAAATGTGTGATCTGTTATACACCAGTTAAACAAATTATTTAAAAATATATATATATCCTGTACGAGAGAAAACGTAGCCCTTTAGGCATTGCTCTACTTTCTGTTCACATTGAAATTCCCAAATATTTCTCATATAACCCTTTCTGAAGTAAACAAAGAAAACTAGATATGGAGTTTTCCAAAACCAAAATGGGATTTACACCTAGAAAAGACTGGAAGAAACAAAAAAGTCACCAACTTTCACCAATACGTCGCATTCTGGGAATATGGTGCTCTGACCTCTTCTTGTTTCATATACATTATTGTGTTTAAAACATTTTCAAATGAATTCATCATGTTAAAAATCAACACATTAGTGTAATTCGTGTGTGCTTTAGCCGATGTAATAGTGTGAAGCGCTAGGTTTGGAGGGGAAGCACACCCTTGTGTCAACCCTGCCAAATTTTTGCAGTTCTTTTCGGTATAAGTCCAGGACAGGCGACAGGGGGAGAGCAGGTGGTGGAGGAAGGGGGACTCGACTTCCGGCTTTGGCCAGCGAGGCCCCCTTTCTGTACCCGGCTCTCCCTCCTGCACAGATTGGATGGCAATGGGCTCAACCTCTGCTCCACAACCACTGCACAGGTCAGTGCTTCCACCTGCTCAATAGTTTGGTCGTCCCTGTTCAAACCGGGGCCCAGATCAATACTTCAGTCCTGGGCTTGGCAAAATTGTCAGTGGACCTGTATAAGTTGTTAGGTCAGAGGGGAAATGTTTTAAATACAACCCTGCAGCCACTCATTATATTAAAGTTATATCACTTTGACATGCTTACATAAGCAGGCCGCGGAGATGCAGTATTCTAGGACACACCCAAAATTGCAGCATGTTTCTATTTACGGAACATGGGGTTATCTTAACATGTTTAAATACACTATATTGCCTAGTGTTATTTTTCTGGTGGCAGCCACATGAATTGTGACGTACTGGTTAAGGGTTTACATGGCACACACTCACAGCTCTCTAGGTCCAGCATACACTCCTGTTCATCCATCGGGTACTTTGTTAGGTCCATGTCACAGGAAACAGTTGAAGTAATTCTGCAAATGACAGTACCTTCCCTTTAACAGTAATATGAAACTGTTAATTCATATTATGACAATTTCAGTATTTTAAAAAGCTAACAAAAATATTCTTATTATGTAGTCATATGACAAAAATGGGTAAGAAATTGTTGATGAAGATGTTTGGCCATAATGCACAGCGCCACATTTGGCAAAAACCAAACACAGCATATCAGCACAAACACCTCATACCAACTGTGGAGGGGTGATGATTTGGGCTTGTTTTGCAGACACAGGACCTGGGAACCTTGCAGTCATTGAGTCGACCATGAACTCCTCTGTATACCAAAGTATTCTAGAGTCAAATGTGAGGCCATCTGTCCGACAGCTAAAGCTTGGCCGAAATTGGGTTATGCAACAGGACAATGATCCCAAGCACACCAGCAAATCTACAACAGAATGGCTGAAAAAGAAAAGAATCAAGGTGTTGCAATGGCCCAGTCAAAGTCCAGACCTCAACCCGATTGAAATGCTGTGGCTGGACCTTAAGAGCGCTGTGCATAAACAAATGCTCACAAACCTCAATGAACTGAAGCAACGTTGTAAAGAAGAGTGGGCCAAAATTCCTCCACAATGATGTGAGAGATTGATAAAGTCATACAGAAAACGATTACTTCAAGTTATTGCTGCTAAAGGTGGTTCTACAAGCTATTGAATCATAAGGTATACTTAGTTTTTCACACATGGCTTCTCCATTTTGGCTTTATTTTTGTTAAATAAATCATGACACGGTGTAATATGTCATGTGTTGTTATTCATCTGAGGTTGTATTTACCTAATTTTAAGACCTGCTACGGAGATACAGGCCCCGTTATGGGGTGCTGGTATCTCCTATGCATTGAAATGTCCCGGTCACGAGACATTTGCATGCATAGGAGATAACGACACCCTATAACGGGGCCTGTATCTCGGGAAGCAGGGGGTCCCCGGACCTCAAATAAACGAGGTTCTGCTCAGGAGACCCCCTGCTACAATACACTAGTAATTTAATTTAAATTAAAATATGTAATACCCACTGATACACAACCCACCCCCTGTGCCCCCACATAAAATAATTTTTTATTTTTTTTACACATAGGTTTAATACCACAGGCCTTCGGGGGTCCCCGGGTGGTCCCCATGGGTGTCCGCAGGTCCCACAGAGCACCCGGGGGGTTTCCCACGGGTATCTGGGGGCCCTCGGGTGGTCTTATTATTCAGATATGGACCACCCGGGGACCCCCATCGGCCTGTGGTACTAATCCGGTGTGTAAAAAAATAAGTAATGGTTTTATGTGGGGGTACAGGGGGTGGGTTGTGTATTGTTGTTTATTAAATATTGTAATGGTTTTTGGTGGCTTAGGAGGTGGCTAGTATGGCTGTTGTGGGTATTTTTTTGTATTGTGGGTAGCGGTGGTGGGTGAACGGGGTATTAGCTCCAAGGATGGGTGTTTAGGCCTACTGGGTGGGTAGCGGGTGGACTTAACCCCTTCATTACTTTAGCGGTATTAACCGCTAAGGTAATAAAGGGGTTAAGTCCACCCGCAAGCCCCCCGTAAGGCCTAAACATCCACCAAGGACCAAAAACCACCTTCACCCACCCCGCTACCCTCAATAAGCACGACACTGCTGGTTAACCCCTTCATTGCTGTAGCGGTTAGCCACTAAGGTAATGAAGTTGCCTGTAAATGCATTTTTCATGCATCGGATTCATGCCGGGGGTCTCCAGTGGTGATATTAATGGATATCAGCTCCGGAGACCCCGGCATCAATCCGATGCAGGAAAAATGTACGTCTCACCGCTTCTCGGCAGCTTCTCCCCACCTTCTTGCCAACTTTTTGTTGCAGGATGATTTGGAGAGGAAATCTCCATTCTAGAGTGGCGATCAGCCTCGATAAGCTGATCCCTCGATCGTTTAATATAAAATTGTATATAAGAAACCTTGACAGGTATTACACTCACATTCTATGAGTAATTTAAAAGGCAGTTGAGAGTTTTAGCCTGAGTCTCTCACACTCCGGACTGCTTCTACATTCACTGGGAATCACTTTCGCATCACGTGATTGCGTCCAAGTCATGCGGGGTGTGATTTCAGTGTCCAAGAGTGAGAGACTGACGTCCAGAGAGCCATGCAGAACTGGTGTCCAAAGGGCCAGTAGCGGAGTAGGTGAAGATCTCGTGAGACTGTGGGGATCCTGTTACTAAATTGCCTGGAGTGTGCAGAGACCCGACCCCAGATGCTAACATCTGTGAGATTTTGAGAATATTGAAGATTGAGCAGAGTTCCTGGTCCCAATATTGGATAAAGGCATTTGTTTGTCTTTCTAACTGTGAGTGCATATCTTACCAATTAATAGTCATAATATTTCTACATACTACCCTATGTTCTTTTTCTTTCCCCATTTGTGCACCTAGGTCATTCTTGTGGCATTCATTTTATTGGCATCTGTAAAGCCGTGGAGCTATTTGGCTGCAGATTAATAAAGATAGATAGTTAAAGGGTTAACACCTCCCATTATCATTTTATGTCTGTAGCAACATATTATATGTTTTATATTGTTGAGATAATTGTTTAGAGTTGCGTTGTTTGTTATATATATATATTTTTTTTTATTTATATATATATATATATATATATATATATATATATATATATATATATATATATGTATATACATCTCTTGAAAGCTTATCCTATGACATAAATTGTTAGTCCAAATAAAAAAGGTATCACCTAATACTGAAGAACTCATTTATTCTGCACTATATATATATAGTGCAGAATAAATGAGTTCTTCAATATATATATATATATATATATATATATATATATATATATATATATATATATATATATAGCAAATGGAAATATTACTGTATGCTCATTTGCATGTCTCAGACAGGTCTGCAACCCCGCCTTTCCCCCTTTTACCATTATCACCCAGCACACAGTGCTTCCATTGCAGCAAAGGATTCTGGGAAATGACATGCAAATGACTTTTGCTTCAAAACCACACAGACACACAGACACAGACACACACACACACACACACACATAGAGTGGCCTGTTTTTAATATGTAGTGATAGGGTTTCTCCATAACAGGGAAGCCTGTGAGCTCACACATATGGAGATCATATTTAAATATGCTGTGATGCTGCTTTCCATGTGCTGGAGAAACTGTTAGTCCCATTTAGTGAATGGAGCTAAACTATTTTCCAGCACAGGGCAGACGGTTTCACAGCACAATGAACAGGGACCATTGAGAGGCACTCTCAGCACTCAGTCTTACTGTACCTGCTGCTGTATAAGATAACACCCTCCGGCTGCAGTCGGATTAGCTTGTTTTCCACTGTTACATCATGAAACCAGGCAGATTTGGCATTCACAATAAATGTATCTGGGAGCCAAAGTTTCTCAACAAATCTACTATCCAAGCCAAGAGTCTTGTCGGTATGGTTGTAAGATAGTCTTTCATCTCGCCAACTTTGACGCAGGAAGACTGTCATTGTGTATTCCTAAACAATGACATAATTAACCTCAGGAGCTCTGAGAATGCTAAATTGTCTAATAAGTAAAAAGTAACAAAGGTTTCCTTGGACTGTACTTTAGCCCTGGTATCAATGTAAATACAGGTTAGAGCACCATTGGAATATTTCTTAAGCATAGCAAGTATTATCAATCATTGCCATTGAAGACATCCATTATTCACCTTTAACATTTAACTATACAGCATTAAAGCTTTAATTTTCTCATTTATAACACAATCAATCCTGTTTATTAATCATGTTACTGTAAGCTGATGCACAGATAGCATACCAATGAACTTTTCGTAGAGCAAAGTAATATTGTGCTTTTCTAAATATACTATAAATGTACTGGAGGAGATTCATTAAGCTCTGATAAGGGGTATCAGAGGTCGATTCCGCGCTAACTACCATTTAAGTCAATAGCAGTAAACGCCAGATCGAGCTGGGATACCCCTTATCAGAGCTTAGGGAATGTCGGCCACTGTGTAGAGATAAGAAAACAAAATATTAAATGTTGCTAATGCAAGGCATCTAAAGAAAATAAGAATATACGTTTTAAAATACTCAAAGCAGTAGGAAATAGAAAGTACTGTTCTGGTGACTTTGACTTCTATTAAATAAATGTTGGCACCATATTTTTGGACATTAGCATGCCACTTTACCTACTATATAGGAGCAATGACATAGGTTTATTTATTTATTTTTATTTATAAAAATATTTTACCAGGAAGTAATACAGGTTAGGTTAGACTAGAAGTAATTTAGAAAAATAACCATTTGGGATTGCATTGTTCTAAATTGTGTACAAATAATAAATACATCATAAAAAAAACCATAATCCACATTTTTAGTGGTCTGATCGCCAATTATTTATGACAGCATAAAATGTTCTGTAAATAATGGCATAGTTGGTGGGGCAAAGGCAAAAAGGACGTTGTATGAGTCAATAGTGATTGTGTGTCAAATGTTTCCCTAATGCAAAATAAAAAAACATATCTATAAAAGACTAGCTGAGAGACCCGGCGTTGCCCGGGATGTAATTTTGGGGGGGCGTACAACAGGGTTAGGCTTCCCCCCCCCCTTGACAGCTAGGTGGGTGACTGAGTTGACTGAGTGTGTGGGTGACTGTGTGGGTGGGTGGGTGACTTTGGGTCAGTGACTGGGTGGGTGACTTTGGGTCGGTTTGACTTTGGGTCGGTGGGTGGGTGACTTTGGGTCGGTGGGTGGGTGACTTTGGGTCGGTGGGTGGGTGACATTGGGTCGGTTTGACTTTGGGTCGGTGGGTGGGTGACTTTGGGTCGGTGGGTGTGTGACTTTGGGTGGGTGACTTTGGGTCGGTTTGACTTTGGGTCGGTGTGTGACTTTGGGTCGGTGTGTGACTTTGGGTCGGTGGTTGGGTGGGTGAGTTGGGTCGGTGGGTGGGTGACTTGGGTCGGTGGGTGGATGACTTTGGGTCGGTGGGTGGGTGACTTTGGGACGGTGGGTGGGTGACTTTGGGTCGGTGGGTGGGTGGGTGACATTGGGTCGGTGGGTGGGTGACTTTGGGTTGGTGGGTGACTTTGGGTTGGTGGGTGACTTTGGGTTGGTGGGTGGGTAGGTTTGACTTTGGGTCGGTGGGTGACTTTGGGTCGGTGGGTGGGTGACTTTGGGTCGGTGGGTGGGTGACTTTGGGTCGGTGGGTGGGTGACTTTGGGTTGGTGGGTGGGTGGGTGACTTTGGGTCAGTGGGTGGGTGACTTTGGGTCGGTGGGTGGGTCGGTGACTGGGTGACTTTTTCAGGGTCGGTGACTGGGTGACTTTTTCAGGGTCGGTGACTGGGTGGGTCAGTGACTGGGGTCGGTGACTGGGTGGGTCAGTGAGTGGGTAGGTGGGGTCGGTGAGTGGGTGGGTGGGGTCAGTGACTGGGTGGGTGGTTTTGGGTGAGACTGGGTGGGTGAGTGTGAGACTGAATGGGTGGGTGAGTGTGAGACTGAATGGGTGGGTGAGTGTGAGACTGAATGGGTGGGTGAGTGTGAGACTGAATGGGTGGGTGAGTGTGAGACTGAATGGGTGGGTGAGTGTGAGACTGAATGGGTGGGTGAGTGTGAGACTGAATGGGTGGGTGAGTGGGAGACTGAATGGGTGGGTGAGTGGGAGACTGAATGGGTGGGTGAGTGGGAGACTGAATGGGTGGGTGAGTGGGAGATTGAATGGGTGGGTGAGTGGGAGACTGAATGGGTGGGTGAGTGGGAAACTGAATGGGTGGGTGAGTGGGAAACTGAATGGGTGGGTGAGTGGGAAACTGAATTGGTGGGTGAGTGGGAAACTGAATGGGTGGGTGAGTGGGAAACTGAATGGGTGGGTGAGTGGGAGACTGAGTGGGAGACTGACTGGGTGGGAGACTGACTGGGTGGGAGACTGACTGGGTGGGAGACTGACTGGGTGGGAGACTGACTGGGTGGGTGGGTGAGAGACTGACTTAGACTGACTGGGTGGGTGAGTGGGAGACTGACTGGGTGAGTGAGTGGGAGACTGACTGGGTGGGTGAGTGGGAGACTGACTGGGTGGGTGAGTGGGAGACTGACTGGGTGGGTGAGTGGGAGACTGACTGGGTGGGTGAGTGGGAGACTGACTGGGTGGGTGAGTGGGAGACTGACTGGGTGGGTGAGTGGGTGACTGACTGGGTGGGTGAGTGGGTGACTGACTGGGTGGGCGAGTGGGTGACTGACTGGGTGGGTGAGTGGGTGACTGACTGGGTGGGTGAGTGGGTGACTGACTGGGTGGGTGAGTGGGTGACTGACTGTGTGGGTGAGTGGGTGACTGACTGGGTGGGTGAGTGACTGACTGACTGGGTGGGTGAGTGGGTGACTGACTGGGTGGGTGAGTGGGTGACTGACTGGGTGAGTGGGTGACTGACTGGGTGAGTGGGTGACTGAGTGGGTGACTGGGTGGGTGAGTG
This sequence comes from Ascaphus truei, assembly GCF_040206685.1. Classification (NCBI taxonomy): domain Eukaryota; kingdom Metazoa; phylum Chordata; class Amphibia; order Anura; family Ascaphidae; genus Ascaphus; species Ascaphus truei. The sequence goes on along the minus strand of NC_134488.1, from coordinate 74,284,291 downwards.
GGTGACTGGGTGGGTGGGTGACTGACTGACTGACTGAATGGGTGGGTGACAGACTGAATGGGTGACTGGGTGACTGAATGGGTGGGTGACTGGGTGACTGAATGGGTGGGTGACTGGGTGACTGACTGAATGGGTGACTGAGTGACTGGGTGGGTGACTGAGTGGGTAGGTGGGTGACTGAGTGGGTGGGTGGGTGAGTGACTAAGTGGGTGGGTGACTGAGTGGGTGGGTGACTGAGTGGGTGGGTGACTGAGTGGGTGGGTGACTGAGTGGGTGGGTGACTGAGTGGGTGGGTGACTGGGTGAAAGTGGGTGACTGGGTGAAAGTGACTGGGTGGGTGTGTGGGTGGGTGGGTGACTGAGTGAGTGGGTGGGTGACTGAGTGAGTGGGTGACTAAGTGAGTGGGTGGGTGACTAAGTGAGTTTTTGGGTGACTAAGTGAGTGGGTGGGTGGGTGACTGAGTGGGTGACTGAGTGAGTGACTGAGTGAGTGGGTGGGTGACTGGGTGGGTGGGTGAGTGGGTGACTGGGTGAAAGTGGGTGACTGGGTGAAAGTGACTGGGTGGGTGTGTGGGTGACTGGGTGGGTGTGTGGGTGTGTGGGTGTGTGTGTGTGGGTGGGTGACTGGGTGACAGTGGGTGTGGGTGGGAGACAGTGGGTGACTTACCTTGACCCCGTGGCATCTGGCTGGGGCAGGAGGTGAGTTCGGGAAGCTGGTGGGGGGGGGGGCAAGAGTGGCAGGAGACCCGCGCCGCGCTTCCCCTCCATCTGGGAGCCGGTGCACGTGAGGAGGAGTCCCGCGCCGTGCTTCCCCTCCGTCTGGGAGCCGGCGCACGTGAGAAGGAGTCCCGCGCCGCGCTTCCCCTCCGTCCGGGAGCCGGCGCACGTGAGGGGGAGTGCAGGAGGCCCGGGCCGCGCCGCGAGGGGGGAGGAGCCTTGAGTTTGCTGCTGAGCAGGAGGGCCGCGCTTCCTCCGGGAGCGGCGCACGGTGAGGGTGATGGTGCGGCTGGGGATGTTGCGGAGCGTGGGGATTTGGGTGAGGTGGGGAGGGGGGAGAGAGTGAGGGGCACCGGGAGAGGAGGGGGGGGGGGGGTGTGTGTGGAAGGTGAGCTGCGGTCCAACTGACGGGGGAGAGTGAGTGAGGGTGTGTGTGTGTGTGTGTGTGTGTGTGTGTTTTTTTTTTGGCCGTCACTCTGCCTCAGGCCAATGAGAGGTGCGGGGGCGGGCAGGCCAAGGGACCAATGAGATTGCCGCTAGGGACGCAGACATACAGTGCTTTCAGAAATATATAGTAGATTTACATTCAATGAAAGCATTGAGGCTGTTTATTTTTGATAAATCAAATGCAGCAGCTTTAACGTTTGTAACATTTTTGCAGTAAGAAAACTTTGGGCGACCACCTTGACATACAACAACCAACACTGTTCCAACATTTGGTCCTGTGGCTTCTGCCAATGACGTTACCGATACATCAAACTCAAATCCCAGACTATAATTGCCACATACAACAGTTTAGAGAAAAAGAAGAGCCATAAATCCTTTGAATATTACCATGTTCACTTCCGAGATGTGATCAATACTGGTTACTTCAATATCTACAGAAACATTCACAGGAGGACCTAACAACAGAAGATGGGAATCAAAGTGAGAGTTGCACAGAAATGCAAATGAATACATAATGTATAAGACAAACAACCTACACAGTAGAGGCAACATTGAGAGAAGTCCCCCTGTGTTTCACACCGAGGCCCTTGGTTAATAAAGTCTGAAGCTCAGCCGAAAACTGCCATCGACTTATTGAATAAGGGATCAAATGGCAATCACGATACAGTATTATTAATTTGTATAAATTGCCTTTCTTTTTACTTGTCGTCATCCTGATTGCATGCAATACTACACCATGAAATCCACCAATAGTTTTCAATTCTTGATATAAATATTGATTTAAAAAAAACATTTTTTGATGGACCTCCAAAAAAATAACCACTATGTTAATTAAATCCCGTTTGGCTCTGGTCATTTTTGTAGTTCATATGTATGAGCTTGTAAACTGCTTTAAAGTTATAAGAATGTTAAATAATGCAGGAGCTTCCAAGGCCAAATCAGCATGTGGTCCATTATGTAATGTGGCCACCCTTTACAAAAACTGGTTCCCTTCTGAAATTCTCACCACCCTGCGGCGTATTGAGTGCCCATTACGAGTGGAACAGCGCACTAGTACAATACTTATATCTTCCACTGCGCACTTTAAACTCCCCTCTAAAAAATTCTGAAATCAACATGATCTGCCCTCATGTAATACCTCCAATCTCAGGTCTAAAATTTCTTGCGTATCCTTTCATCAAGTCATCCAAGTTAGGCATCCAAGAAATCTCAATGTTCGAACCAATGTAGTCTCCGATGTCTTCTGCACTACTGTTAAAATAGCAAGAAGGTCTTTATGTTATGTACTGTACTGTAAGTAAAGATTCTGCTAAACCAAACCAAACAGTAGGACACTAGAGGGCTGTCATTCTCCTACATTATAGAACCATAACAATATCCTCTGATGCTTAGAATACATTTAGTCATTTAATCACATTAACATTCAATTCATTATTGGGCTTCATAAAATGCAGGCTCTTCTAAACCAATGGAAATATCTCCCAGGAAATATTTACATATTTATATTATTGTTATATATGTCACAATCAGCACCGGGCATGATAATAAAAATACTGTTATCTACAATAGAGTACCAACGTTTTCAGACTCTATTATATTGTAGATGATCTGTTACATAAACTCACTTTATTTTGATTATCGTGTCCAGTGCTGGTTGTGACATACTCTGCTCAGGATATGCTAGTGTATACAGTCTAACAGTCTAACAGTCTAACAGTCTAACAGTCTATGAACTCTAGCCTTAACCCTGCCCTGACCAGGCCAAAGGACCATTGCAACTTGCCTGGCGTGTGATGCCATGTCTAAGCACGCTATATAATTGCTGTAACAATATAATATTTTGTTCTTCTTTATAGCACTGACAGTGTACACAGCGCGGTACATAGACTTTTGCAGGGACAATAAGTCACTGCTCTGTAGAGTTTAATAACTAAACTCCCGAGGCACAGGAAGAAAAAGGCACCTGCCCAAGTTCACAAGGAGAGATGATAATGGGTGCCAGGTTAACACACTGCGAAAGGCAGTGTCATCACCGCTGAGCTCACCCTAGTCTATGAACACAGTGTGGTGGAGAAGCACATAGGGGCAGTCCAGTTATATTTGGGGGGTTTCTGTGCCATTCGAGAGTAGCAGAGGCGGATGTGCAGGATGCAGGGCACTAAAAACAGGTGGCAACTGGCCCACCAGAGACAGCCAGAGGAATGCTGAAATAGTTCTGTATATTTCCTGACACTCACATATACATATATATATATATATATATATATATATATATATATATATATCACTCATACATACTGTACATATATATACACACACATTTGAACTTTTGTTTGTGCGCTATTGAAAGGAGAATTTCCTTCTCCCTCCCGATGTGAGGAGCAGAGGGTCTCTGGAGCTGAACCATGCTGATTTACCCTCAGGGGACCCCTTTCCTCCCGAGATACATACCTCTCATGGTGCTGCCATTATCCCCTGCAAGTTTAACGTTCACGTGTTATGCAGACCAAAGGGAAGCCGTAATGGATGGTGTTCCAGCTTCCTATTCACAGACTATTGCGCTCCCAGCCGGGGATGATGCTGGCATGACCTACGGAGTATTTTAGGAAGCAGTGGGACCCCGGAGCACAAATTAACCAGGTTCAGTTCCTGAGACCCCCTGCTCTACACCTAATGCAAAAAAACACAACCTGGGGAGAAATTCAGCTTCAGCATTCAACTTACAACCACACGAACAGCTCTCATTCATAAACTGAACATATAATCATATACAGTTGTAACGGTCTTTCTGGCCCGGCCTGACCCACCCAATCTGTCATTGGCCCCTGTGGTCTAACCGGACCCCATTACAGTGTGAATATGCCTGATGGTGCACCTGCTGGCTACAGGACTCCTGAGTCTCCCGCATGATGGTATGTGGGGAGGACCCGTCAGACAGGCAGCTGAGGTAGTGTGCTGAGTCTCACCTAGTTCCAGTGCAGCGCCTCCACCTCACCAGGGTCCCTGCGTCCGCAAGGGGATGATCCTGGCGAGGAACTCCTCCGTGGTGCTCCTCTCTGTACACTCATTCCAGATAGATACACGAGAGGGTTTCTGGCTGAACTCATCTTTATTGACACGGCAGGGCAACTGCCCTCCACAAGGAGTATCTTCAGCCGCTCATCTCGCCAGTGCTCCCTTTTGATAGGTATATCACCTAGATCAGGGATTCACTATTCCCGCAGGAATCACTGTCCTGTGCCAGGTCCCTGGACACAGCCTCCCATGGAGTTACTATAACATAACTGACACTCTGATAGAACTTGAACTCCTTCCTCAGCTCTGACAAGAGCTGGAACTCCTTTCTCAGCAGAACAACTAGCCACCAACTTTAGAACACAGTGCTGTGCCTTATGTAAGCTTCTGAGGCTGACACATCTCTGACATCACTAACCATGGAGTCAGAGCATGTGACCAGTCCCAGCCATACACAGAGCACCCCACCAGGGTGTGAGGGAAAACCTCCATGATTACTGCTGGCATGCCCACACTTACCAGGCCTTACTGCCAGCAGGAGAGATGACTGTAGGCATTTTACATGACCGCTACATTCTCCCCCTGGTGAATCCCATCGTCCTCGCTGGGACCTAACTTTGTATACCTCTTTCCAGGAAGCACTGTAACGGAAAACATAATTAACATCACACAAATTTCCTCATAATACAGTACACATGAATACAGTCATCCGCCAAGCCCGCCCCGACCAGCAGCCACGAACCCGCGTAATGTCTCAGTACCCCCTTAATAATAGTGATCTGGGTCAGGTTTCCTCACTTCCCGGTTACCCATATCCAGGACCGTAACATAATAATGCCTAGGTGATCCTCTCTCTGGCACATAGGTCACCCTATGTTTGTGAACATTTCTCCCTATGCTCCACACTCGCATCAGGGTGTCTATCCTTTCTTCCGCCTTCTTACCTACAATGTCACTCCCCCTATTGGCTAAATACAGCTCTATAGTTTCTTGGAGCCACGTTTCCCTATTGTCCTCAATTTCATCCATCAGGGGCTCCGGAACATAGGGATACTCCAACCCATGGGATTTTTTATATTTGACTATTATAGCCCTCTCCGCCCTACTGACCCTGGTCAGATCAGCATTACCTGCCCTCCCAGGTAACACCCATGATAGGGGCTCATCAGGATCGACTGGATCTGACAGTGTGTCGGGACCCATGGGCGCTATGTCTCTACGCTCCAGCTGGAACCACCTCTTCTGTAGTTCCCTGTCCCTCTGCTCGGGTGTAAACTCTCCCTCTTTCCACCAGAAATCTACCACGTCCTCCCGCCGGATGAGGAACCGAGTACGGTCCATCCATGCGGAGTACCCCTCAAATAGTGGAGCCCACCACCGGGTCTCCTTAAAGGGATTAGGCCCTGGTTCCCGGTCGTCATCAAATGAAAATACCCCTGACGACCTTGTGGATCGCGAGTTGAACCACCTCGAGGACCCCGGAGCCTTTACTGCCGGTTGGTGTGCTGTATCCGCCACCCTCAATTCCCCTCCTCCCCGTGAATCACCTTCCGTAGCTCCACTGAGCTGCCTCTCCCCAGTCCGTTTTTCCTCCCCCCCCAAAGGTATGTCCACAAGTTCCAAGCTGGGCGGTGAACCCGGTGACCGTGTGATAGGGGTAGGGACATTAGCTAGGGCATGGGGTTGGGTATAGGGGCATGGGACGGGACCCCACGGGGTTACGACCCGCTCCTGGCTGTCCGTAGACTGGTCCAAGGATGATGCCTCACCCTCCTCAGTCCTGAGATCGTCTCTCCGATTTCTGGGCAATACGAGCGGTCGGGGACCTTCCCCCAATCGCCGAAGCGTCGCTGCTTCCCCTTCCTGGGTTCCGCCGTCGCCACCGGAAGTGACGTCCTCCCCGGAACCGGAAGCGTCGCCATCTCGCGTTGGACCCCCATGCGGGATCTCTTCTTCCACGACGACATCCGGTTGCTCCGCCGTCGCCACCGGAAGTGATGCCGTTCCTCCACGTGCGCGTTGGGCCTGGCGCGGCCCTTCCAGCGCTTCGCCGTCTGTTGTGACCAGGTAAGAGATAGGGCTTTTTGGCTTACCCGTCCGCAGGGGTGTAGGCGTCTCTCTCCCATCTCCGCCAGGTCCTGGGATGGCGGGACTCCGTCGGTCGGATCGCCGATCTGCGGGGGACGTCCGGTCACTCACCCCACGGGGCGTCGTTCTTCCCGTCTGTCTTTTCCGCTCCGTTTTTGCTACCGCCAGCTCACGAAGGTCCTCATCAGAGTAGTCCCCTCGCCCCGACCTAGGGGTCGCGGGGCGGGGTGAAAGTCTCTTTGCCCCTGTCGCGGGGTTTAATCCAGCCGCCTCAATGGCCAGTGACCCAGCCGACTTGACCGGCTCCAGTCCCCTGTCTCCGGGACTCGCGCGGTTCATCCACAGCGCGCCCGGGGACTCAGCAGAGTGCCGTGTCACATCCACCGGGGGGTCAGCAGGCTGTATTGGGACGAATGTGGGCATAGGCCACAGATACAAAGTCCCGCAATGAGGGCAACGTGCCATCGTATTCACAGTACCTCCGGGCAGCCCGCATTGTAGGCAGAGCCCGACCACCGTCTCAGTATTGGCCACCCTCACCACCAGCACCCCGCCGGGCACTGAGTAGGGCTGGGTGGAGACCATAGTGCCCACAGTGGAGGAGCAGGCCATTCTTTGTACAGGAGTCACTTCCTGTACAGGTCTCTCCTTCTCTGTGGTTCCTCGCAACTGACTGGTGGAAGTTGCTGGATCCGCCACTCCCTGCTTCGGCTCCTCCCTTCTCTGACAGAGTTGGAACCCGCCCCCAGGGGTTGCAATAATGGGCGGGTCCCACAGGGGAATATCATGCCCCTTAATTAAGGCCGCACCTCTCTCAGTCCTGGTGGGCGCGGTCTGCGTTTTCGCGCCAATTTCCTCCCCAGAGCTGGAGTCCTTTCCCGCGGCTAGTTCCCGCCTTCTCCTTGCAGCAGCTTTTTGCACAAGGTACCTTTGCTTGCAAATCACCTCCACGGCCGGAACTACTTTTTGTAGTGGCGCCGTCTGGATATCAGTCCCTGGGCCCAGTGGGTGCATCCCCACAGGCCATAATTGAAAGTCACTCCCCCTGGTAGAAATCAGGGGAGGGTCCCATAAACTCAACGGTTGACTCAGCACAGGGGCTGAATTAGTCACTGTCCATCCCGGCGCAGCCATAGCTTTCGCGCCATGCCCCCCATCAGGGCGGGGCTCTGCTGTTCGCGCCATTCCCGGCCAGCTCTGTGCAAGTCCTGCAGCAGCCATTTTTTCTGCGCCTGGCCCATGCGGTTTCCCTAGCAAGCGGGAACCGCCATTTTGGTTGGTTTTGGCGCCCAAAAAGTCCATTCGTTCGCTCTCCTCACGGGGTTCTCCCCCAATTATTGCAATGTCCTCACACTCTTCAAAGGTGGCCCCTCGCTGTCCCAGGCAGGATAAAAACGGGGCAGCCACGGCCTTTGCTCCGCTCCAGAGCAAACTCGTTAAGGACAATTCAGCGACAGTCTGCTCTTCAGTGGGTTGCACGCCACGGGTGCCCTCCCCATCAGCCTCTGTCCGCCATTTTACGTTCTCCGCGCCACGCGGATCCTCCACTCTCTCATAACAGTTGTCGTACATGAGGCTCCACTCTGCGGGGCAGCCACCACACCGGTACAATAAAGATTAGCTCAGATGCACCACCACATGTGTACCTTATCTAGGTGTGACCCAGTGTTGCACTACCTCAGGCTAGGCTCACTCTCTCAGTGTCTGCTGTGACTCCTTCCTCCCAGTCTGTGCTCCCTACGGTGAGTGTCTGGAATGGCTAGGTACTCTGGCTGGCTCTGCCATGCAGTACTTGGGGCGTCTACCTGTCTTGGTCAGCCTAGCGCAGACCCTCTCCAGGACTCCTGACCAAGTTAACAGGCTGTCCCTTCTGGCATCCTACCAACTAGCACTGCCTCAAGGTGACTCGGTCAGCTATAGCCCGCTCCAGACCCCTCACTCCCTTCAGGCCCCTAGGTTGTCCCTGCGAACTGACAATATCCCGTCAGCCCCCTGACCACCCCTAGGTCCGTCCCTACTCAGCACAAAGTGGCAGCAGACACTCTCCCTGTTTCCAAGTGACCTAGCTAAAAGCCTGTCCTGTTGACGGATCTGATCTCAGCAGCTCGCCTCCAAATGTAACGGTCTTTCTGGCCCGGCCTGACCCACCCAATCTGTCATTGGCCCCTGTGGTCTAACCGGACCCCATTACAGTGTGAATATGCCTGATGGTGCACCTGCTGGCTACAGGACTCCTGAGTCTCCCGCATGATGGTATGTGGGGAGGACCCGTCAGACAGGCAGCTGAGGTAGTGTGCTGAGTCTCACCTAGTTCCAGTGCAGCGCCTCCACCTCACCAGGGTCCCTGCGTCCGCAAGGGGATGATCCTGGCGAGGAACTCCTCCGTGGTGCTCCTCTCTGTACACTCATTCCAGATAGATACACGAGAGGGTTTCTGGCTGAACTCATCTTTATTGACACGGCAGGGCAACTGCCCTCCACAAGGAGTATCTTCAGCCGCTCATCTCGCCAGTGCTCCCTTTTGATAGGTATATCACCTAGATCAGGGATTCACTATTCCCGCAGGAATCACTGTCCTGTGCCAGGTCCCTGGACACAGCCTCCCATGGAGTTACTATAACATAACTGACACTCTGATAGAACTTGAACTCCTTCCTCAGCTCTGACAAGAGCTGGAACTCCTTTCTCAGCAGAACAACTAGCCACCAACTTTAGAACACAGTGCTGTGCCTTATGTAAGCTTCTGAGGCTGACACATCTCTGACATCACTAACCATGGAGTCAGAGCATGTGACCAGTCCCAGCCATACACAGAGCACCCCACCAGGGTGTGAGGGAAAACCTCCATGATTACTGCTGGCATGCCCACACTTACCAGGCCTTACTGCCAGCAGGAGAGATGACTGTAGGCATTTTACATGACCGCTACACAGCTATAGTATACAATATAGGTCAAAAGCTCTTCTACAAAGCATTGGGTGACAATTGAAGTGTTTAAAGCATTGGTTTCAGCTCTGATATTAATGATAAAGTGCCTGTAGCGCACGAAACGCGTAGAAGGTTTGCAACCCTCTATTTTATGGCCTCACATTAAAGATTTTTTTGCCAGACCTGCTCCCTATCCCTTTTTGGCTGCGCGCTGCACACACACTGCATTGGATTTCCCTGACCGGATACAGCTGCACACTGATGGAGAGAGTTACTGGAGGCACTGAGTTGTGAGTACGTTTACCTGGGGCCAGCCCAATGAGGCAAGGGGGGGTGTCTCCGTGCACCTTCTCCTACCTTCAGGGTGACTAGAGCCCCATTATAGGTTTAGTACTTTGTATTGTTTATTTCCCAGTATAGACTCCATTCTCCTTTTATTATCAAGTGTATAGGTCCTGGTACTTGTGAGCACCATATATCCACAACAGTATACTCATTCATAAACTGAACATATAATCATATACAGCTATAGTATACAATATAGGTCAAACGCTCTTCTACAAAGCATTGGGTGACAATTGAAGTGTTTAAAGCATTGGTTTCAGCTCTGTTATTAATATTGTTGGCATAACTTGGTCGCACTCAATGACTGGCACTGACTGTGCGTGGTAACTATTTTACCTATTAGATTTCATAGAAGTAGAAAGTTGTCTCACCATGAAATTATTATTTAAATTCCATCACAAATTAGGATTGTAATCATGTTTGATGGTAGGTATTCAAAGAGAATGAGCTACTTTTCTGGCTAAATCTGCTTTGGTGCATTCAACTAATAGCTAGGATGAGAAATTATTGAGAATTCCTCCACCTCCCCTCCAACCTTATTGGGACCAGCTTCGCGGCTGGATCTCCACACTATGTAACACCCCGCCCCCCTCACTTCCCCACTCTCAAACCTTAATGGGATCGGCTATTGGTCTGGACCCCACTCCAACCTGAGATACAATCCATACCACAACGAGCAGCCACTTCACCTCTTTGTCTCAACTTTGTCCCTCATTCCCTCTAGATGGTGACTCTCACGCGCAGGGCCCTCATTACCTCTCTGTATCTGTTGGTGCATGCGTGCCCTTATTTGTATGTAACTCTGTTTATGTAATTATCAAATCTCTGTACACTCTTTCGTACCGCGCTGTGTATATGTTGATGTTTTGCAAATAAACGATAATAATAGTAACACACGGATTTGCATCCAGTTCAAGCAACAGTCTACCACATAACAAGGGCATCCACACAATGACAATTATCAAACGGACAATTTTAACTTTTTATAAATATAATAAATGTCAAGCCATAGAAGGCGTAAGGAAATATTGGAAGGGGTAAGTAAAAGTGACCCACAAATTCAGCTGCTTTAAATCCAGAAAGTACATGCAGTACAGCGGAGAAGCAATGGGACCCGTGTACTGTACTAAGTGACGCAAACCGATTTCTTAGTACAGAATTGGCTCCCAACAACTTCAACTTCAATTATGCTTGTGTGTACCTCTGTACTAACGTCCTATTTCTCCATCTGCACCCCAAAAGGTATTTCTGTTTTGCTTTGGCACACAGAAATAGACTTGACTGCGGTTGGTCTAATATAATATTTTGTGCACTAAAAAAGGTCTATTAAAAGTTGCAACAAAATCTTCAGCCTGGCGGAAAACCCAAAAAGCCGGAAACAGTGTCACCGAAGAATGAAGTTGCTATGTATCAACCAAAAAAATTATTTAACGCAGCAGGGATGTTTCATTATGTAGGTTAACAACATGTATTTTTTCCCCACAATATGGCTAATATAAATAATATTACACCGATATTTACAAATACTAGTTATAAATAAAAATATATACATAATTTTGTTTTAATTTCAATTGTATCAATTAGGTATTCAACATGAGGGATGATTGAAAAATCATTTCAAACAACAAATGGTGTGTTCTGTATCTGAAGTCTTCATACAGACAACACACATATTTTCATGGTTTCTTTAACTTTTTAGATCTGACATTTTTGACACAATAGAAATTTGAAAAAAATATGTTAGTACACAGATAGGCCTCTACATGTTAGTCTCTAGCAGTGAAAAGGTCCGCCATGTTCTTCAGTTGTGGTTGCTACAATTGGTTTCTTGTCTGTATTGTTTCCTTATTCTTTTGTTAGTAATGTACTCTCGGTCTTTGTGGAACAGAAGTGTTGGAAGTAGGTACAGTAATATCTACACAAGAGTTTAAGAAGTTATGAATTTAAACGATTTGGCTGTTATCTTGACATTAGCTATGTCCTTGTGGGCTGTATGTTTTTGAACACACTTCAAATAGCACGGTCTGTTACAGAGCATGAAGGGGCAGCTATTTTGGAACATGGTTGGAAGATGAATTTCTCGTTTACACTCTGTGTAACCAATGTAATTAAATCAGTCTGATGTGTTTTATCTGAGACCCTGCACGATAACACAGAATGTATGTATTTGTTTTTGAAATCAGTTAAGGTGGCTTCCATGCCTTTAATTTGAAAGATAAAACATAAAATATGATGAACATCTAAACATCTGCTCATCTCAGTCATTTTCAACCATTTGAAGTGAAACTTCTTAGCTGAGACACAAATCTCCTTCATGGAGACCGAAGTTTGTAATGAAAGTGACATCAGTGTTGGCAGAAGCGGCTGTTGGTGCGCGCATGTGCAGAAACGGCTGCATGCGCAGAATCAACCAGTGCTACTCGCACATGGCATACATGTGCAGAAGCGACCCATGTCACTCGCACATGCCACGCATGCGCAAAAACGTTCGGTACCACTCCCGCATTCCACACAACCGCAGAAAAAGCTATGGACTCTCATGCATGCGCTGAGGCACACGCACGTGCAGAGACAGACAAGCGCACACACATCTTTCTCATTACCTTGAGAAAGGTCCCGCACGAGGACCGAAACGTTGGATAATATGTCTTGTTAATACAAATTTCTTTTGACCACTTACCTGGAGTGCTGCCTCTGATATTCGTCTTCAAACGGTATCGTATTACCTATTTTATACCATACAGGATTTGCACCCACATTGTTTCAACCAGACGGAGTGCCTATTGTTCTGCACCATCTACTATATATATAGTATATATGTGTGTCATTAAAAAAAAAATCCACCGTAATTATGATATAGTTATGATAAGATAATTACTCCTGAATACGTCTTCATTTATTCCATATTAAAAAAAAATCTGTAATCAATCAAAAAAAACTTTTTTATGTATAAATTGATCAATTATGTGTGAAACGTAATAAATGTGCATCTTGCATCAGGAAATTTAATACACAACTTTTTTCCCCAGCTTTATTTACCAATACACAGATTTAACTTTCTAACTTGTTCTATCTGTTTGTGATGTGCACATGGAAGTTAATCACATTGCTTACATTTGATGCAGATCTGCTGGCTTCAAGGGTTTAGAGCGCTTCAGAGCTTGCAGACTCTTTTCATGCATAAAAATCAGACAGTGAGGACAACAAGACACATGAAGTCACTGGAAGTTAACGCCGGAACGTGGTGCGATAACCCACCCCAGCACTTGATAAATGTGCACTATAAATTATTATGTTCCATTACACTGTAATATGTTAATTGCGTAACTTCAGTCCATAACATTTTAATTACATTTACCATTATACTACGTAGAGTACGTATGACACAAATACAACATTCGGTACTTCTTTTTTTAGTTTTCCTTATAAAGCAATCTGTTGTATTGAAATCTATAAAATGTTTATTTAGCAGAAGAAGTAGCTTAGAGGTCAGAACACTGTCTTGGATCTCCAGTGCGTTCCCTGTGACCTTGTGCAAGTCAAGGACACAGAACTTAATTGTAAGCTCTTTGAGGCAGGGACTGATCAAAACAGAAATGCTATTTATAGCTCTGTGTACACCCGCAACGCTAGATCAGAAAGAATGAAATTATTGAATTGTGGCGTAATGCCCTCGCTGTAAGTTATTTGCATACTTTAACTGTAAAAGACAAAATGGTGAAGAATACTTAATATGTGGTTTGTTTTACTTTGCGTCCTTCCACTCTGGGACACAGGGGGGACATCTGTAAATATATAACATTAACCTATTTACACATTTTTGTACAGGACACAAGTGGCTTAATGAGGGGAGGGGAAAAGACAACATAAATAGTATATTAAGGAAAAAGAAATGGTGAAACATTAGACTAGAGGATATAGATTTTAACATTGCACTATATTATGAAAATAAATGCAGTGAAACGGGGATCCCTACCTCTGTTTAAATATAAATTAAAACAGCAGTAAGCATAATCTTAATATTTGTTCATGCAGTTTACAAAAACTATAGAGTCAAATAGCACTATACAAAATAACCAGTTCTGTGCCCAAGTTAGCTGTAATGCAGGTTACATGCTGCTCTGACATTGGAGAAGTTAAATGGGGTCTGCGGCATGTTTGCTTCATGCACAAATCAGGTAAACTCTTATATTATTATATATGGCTCAGAAAGTCATGTTACCTGTTTTTATACTCCTGATTTGATCTAGTTTCATTAACAGGAGTGACAAAAGACAAGACTAAAAATTATCTATATAATATCTACCTACACCTGTCATATTTACAGAAAGGAGATAATACCAATTGAATGTACATTACCTGATATATATTAGTTGCTGAATGCATATTAGAGTACAGACCAGTAGGATCCAAGTGGGGTCTCCCATGTGTCTTAGTTAATAGATGGTTACAGATAAGAGTTGCTGCAGTGCTGCTATCCTATTCTGAGAAGTTGATGTTCAGTTGGATGCCAGTGCAGTCTGTCAAAAGCCAATGAAGCCCAACAGCAATAACCAGCCAGGATGTATAGTGCAAGCCATAGACAGAAGATTGAAGGGCTGTGAAGTGAACTCATCAAGCTTCTTTCTCCTTCTGTTGCTGCCTGTTCTCAGCATTACTGGTTCAATGCATGTGGCTTTATTCAACTGAAGGCTCTGAGTTTCATCCAATAGGAGCAATCCTTATGCACTGGCAGAAAAAAGGGTACAATAGCTGCAGCTGGTATTCAGCAGGTACAAAACACAGAAACCTAGTACATTATCTGTTAAGTAGACACAGTTGGAGGTTTATAGGCGTACAAGGTGTTCAGTGTTGCAGATCCAATCAAAGTATAGCACAAAAAGTCCATGTACTGGCTGATGATTTTCAAAAGGGCACAGCACTCTACCAAAATAATCATATTAATAATAGTATATAATAATAATATATAAGGAGTTACTGGCCTTATAATGAGTAGTTTGAGGTAGCCCGAATCACTCTGTGAGATGGACATGTCTATGTGTCTTCTGCGGGGCAATCTTACTCAGGGCCAGTGCTACCACTAGGCAACTTTGAAGGTCGAGTAAGGCGGCACATTTAAAGAGGAGAAGGAGGGGGGTGAGACGAAGAGGAGAAGGAAAGGGGTGAGAAAGGAGAAGGAGAGGGTGAGAGAAGAGGAGAAGGAGGGTGGTGAGAGGAAGAGGAGAAGGAAAGGGGTGAGAAAGTAGAAGGAGGGGGTGAGAGAGGAGAAGGAGGGGGTGAGAGAGAAGGTGGGGGTGAGAGAGGAGGAGGGTGATGAGAGAGAAAGAGGATGGGGAGAGAGAGGAAGAGGAGAAGGAGGGTGGTGAGAGATGGTGAGAGAAGAAGAGGAGGGGAAAAAGGAAAAGGAGGGTGCTGAGAGTAAGTGAAGGAGGGGGTGAGAGGAAGAGAAGGAGGGGTTGAGAGGAAGAGAAGGAGGGGGTGAGAGGAGGAGGGCGGTAATAGGAAGAGGAGGGGGTGATTGTGGAGGACTGGGAGGTGGTGAGAGAGGAAGAGTGGGAGGTGGTGAGAGGAAGAGTGGGAAGGGTGAAAGAGGAGCAGTGAGAGTGTGTATGAGACAAGAGCACAAGAGCAGGGGGGTGATTGAGGAGGAGTGGTGGGGATGAAATGAGAGAGAGGAAGAGGAGGAGTGGTGAGAGAGAATGAGGGGCACAGGTCTGAAGGGTTGCCTAGGGTGCCAAATAACCTTGCACAGGCCCTGATCTTAGCTTCAGTATTACAGGCCTTCCTGAATCATGAAAAAGTAGATCCAAATGAGACATTTTTCTTCTTTAAAATAGTAATTTGTCTATACTGTATGTAATAAAAAATATTTATATGGGGCTCTGTAACAGGGACGTATCCCTGTTTAAGAAACTGCCTCTAAATCCAGCAGGGAGCTGGTTAATTGCAGCCAGGCAATTAACCAGACTCCACCTGGTAATCAGAAAGGTTTAAAACTCCTGCTGAAACAGACCCAGAGTGACTCTCTTGAGCCCACAGGATTACTGTGCGCTGATTGCAAGATACAGGGGAACATATCTTTCTTCCAGGGTGCTGCAAACTCAAGGAACCGACCAAAAGGTTGGCCCTCAACAAACACATAGCTGAAACCAGAGACTGACCTGAAGGGCCACTTATTTTGAGGTACCTTTAGAGACATTAGGGTAATAGACTGGTAAGGGGCTTTTCCTCTCAGTCTTGCAGATAGGGACTGGGGAAGTTAGTTAGCCCTTACAAGGGATAGGTGTTTGTTTCTTTTGTATATTTTTGTTTGCTGTACATTGTTTAAAGGGACAGGCTAAATAAAGCCATGTTTTAAGTTCACCCCAAACTGTCTCCATTAATGTTCCTCTGCACACATCTCTTACATATGGTGGTTGACGTGAGATAAGAGGAGGCTCTTGAATTTAAAATGGGCTCCGGAGACTGCCTGTGAATTTTTTGGTGTTTTTGCCTGTATACAGTTCCTGCAACAGCCTTAACAACAAAACAAAGAAACACATGCAGAAGTGACCAGAGTTAAAGGGCTACTCATCCAGGCAGGAAAACTACAATGCACCGGAGAAAGCGACAGTTTGAATGGGAAGACTGTGACAGATGGTGACCCAAACAAGCTACAGATGCTGTGGCCAGAGTCTACCCCACCACTTGTGTGAAGAAAAGAAAGAAAAAAGAAAACCCTCGGATTTTAAAATGGCCACCCAGCTGAAGTTAAATACAGACTCTGCAAGATGGGAGAAGAAAAGGTGTTCCTGGTGTAAAGAGACCAGCCACACGGAGCTGTGTCCCCTCAGACCTTATTCTGATGATGAGGATGATGTCTATGTGGCCCCAGAAAAAGGTAGCAGCCAGAGGAATATTTTTTTCAACGAGCCAAGGAACTGCAGCAGCCAGCAATTAACAGTGGTCACAAGGAAGGTACAGAAGTTTTTCTTAGCAAGTGCACATCCAGTATCACTGAATCACTGATGAGAAAGAATGTGTGCACAGTACCACTGATGTTTCAGAACCTACCAAAGTAAAGAAGAAAAAGTCTACAGAGACGCCTGAGAGAGCTACGAACTCTGCAAGCAAAGTCTGTCCACCTGTACGTCGGCAAGAGAAAAACTAAAACAGCGTTCCACAGAGAAAGTGAATAAAGTGATAATAACCAGTGACAATGATCACATGTGAATGACTAATAAACAAATAGTGACAGTGATTTGTGTAAATGGTGAAAAGATAGGAATAAATGCTGCTCAAAAAAACCTTTCCTGGGAACGGTCCACAGTGTTCCTTCTTGGTGGAGAGTTGGTAGACAGTAGGGGAGCGCAAAACGTTGAATCGTATATGTGAAAAAAATCAAAAGCAAATATAGTTCCATAGAATCAATAAAAAAATTGTGTTAAATCTATGCTCGAAAGGTCTTTGAATTCAGAACCCACATTCTTTCAAGTAAAGCAAAAGCATTTCCCACCACAGTGGACTCTAGGATCCAGATTTTCCAAGATCTTTTCAGATCTACAATCTCAAGAAGAAGAAGCCTCCGTCCAGGCACAGCGGTCCTCAGAGATAACGAGATCCGCTATAGATGGACTTTCCCATTCCGACTAGTCGTAAATAAAGATGGGAGTCAATTTTCGTTATGCTTCACGGAAGTGGCGGAGAGTTTCCTAGGAGCCCCTGGTGTACACGGCCAGCTGTTCACGAAACCGCAGCGTTCTCTGAGGCCCAAGAGACCACCGGAAGCCTCACAACAGAGTGAAAGTGTGGATCATCCAGAAGCTCCCGACATCACCCACCCGACCTGACGGAGCAAAGGGTCCTGTCTTGATGGCTAAAGTCTGATAAGCTGGTGAAAGAGACTGGCGGCTCAGAGTTTATGATCCGCGGCGAATTTTTCCCTCCAGTGTTTTTTGATACCTTCGCTGTTCCCCTGAGGTCTTGTTGGATCTAGGTGGGGACAAAGAAATCTAAGAGAAAGATGACTTTCCAACAGACTCAAAGTTATTTTTGTTAAATTTCTCTGGATAATCTGAGCCTATCGATTTTACTCATTTTTCGAAGGTCCTAAACTATATTTCCATTTATTATAGTTACAAGCTGTGAACTCTATAGGAAGAGCGGAAATATTTAATGTAAGAGGTTTAGGCTGTTATTTGTACCCAAGGCAATTACTTGCTTCACAAATTCTGTTTATAAAAGGGGTAGGAGTTTACAAGTTAAGAGGTTTGGAGGAATCAGTATGAAGGAGTCCTTTAATTAAGTTTGGGGTGTCCTGAAATCCCAGAGGCTTGTGCCCCCCCCCCCCTATTTGGGCTTCTTTTAGCCCTTTATTTTGGTCCAGAGAAGGACCAATAGTTAAAAGATTTTAGGATAGATAGTAGGTCCACTCCCCTCCATATACTCTTTGTTGTTGTTGTTTTCTGTTATTGTTTCTCTACATTTTCTCCCCCCCTCCTGAGGTGTCCCCCCCCCCCAGAACCATCACAGATCAACAGGGAGGATCCGCCTCCCCTCCTTTAAAGAGGATCATAGTAAGTCATCAAGATCAGGTAACAACACCGACACACACAAAATATGCATTATATATTAGGATAAACAGAGAGCTAGCATTAACATGTATCCCATGACTAATCAATTATCTATAAAAGTAGTCTCTCTAAATGTAAAGGAACTAAACTCGAATATCAAAAGGAGACTAGCTCTGAGAGAATTTAAGAAAATGCAGGCGGATATTTTGTTTCTCCAGGAAACTCATTTTAATACCCAAACCCACCCAACACTTTTCGGGGTATCTACCCGTTAGCATACTATTCTTCTTTTACCAAGAAAAAAAGAGGAGTAGCTATTCTGATAAAACAAGATGTTCCATTCCAATTGTAAGAAATAAAAAGAGATAAGGAGGGTAGATTTATAATGCTGAAGGTTTTTTTTTTGGTCAGGGATTAAGGTAACCCTAGTGAATATATATATGCTCCAAATGATCAACAAATCGATTTTTTTAAATTAATTCTTGAAGAAATTGGGGAATCCCCCCAAGGGGATATAATACTAGGCGGAGATTTTAATATGAACCTGAATCCCAACATAGACAAGTCCTCGTCGCCAAATCAAAAATTAGCGAATTATGTACTGTATTTAACAAATCAAGAAGTTTTAGGAAACTCACAAAAGAATTTTATGCTAGAAGCTTGGCGCACTGAGAATAAAAACCAAAGAGACTATACATTTTATCCTTCACGATATTTATATAAGAGTCGACTATATATTTGTCTCCGCAAATCTTTTGGATCTAGTCACCCAGACAAATTTAGGCCCTATAACATGGTCGGACCATGCCCCAGTGGAGTTGCTCCTGAAACCCCCTTTTATTAGGCCCAAGGTTTTTCAATGGCGTCTAAATGATTCCCTTCTGAATCAGACTGGGATTGAGGAGGAGATAGGGAATTTATTGGTAGATTATTTTAAATGAAATAAAGGTTCAGTTGAAAGCCCGACCACTCTCTGGGAAGCCCACAAAGCCTCTATTAGAGGTCAATTTATTTCAATAGCTTCATATAGGAAAAGAGTCAAAAACCTTAATCAGGGAAAGTTATTGGCAAAAATAATTGAGTTAGAACAAGAACATAAAAAATGCCCATGCAGGAAAATTTATAAACTTCTACTGTACATCAGGCCAAAGAGGAACTACATAGATTAAGATTGGAAGACACAGAAAAGGCATTAAAATAAACTCGTCAGACCTACTATGATAAATGAAATAAAGCAGATAAGTTGCTCGAAAATAAGTTAAGAGGGGTTCAATCTAAAACGCAAGTTTCAGCGCTAAGACGGGGTAATGGGGAAGTTACATATAACCCTTTCCAAATTGCAGAGGAATTTTCTAAATACTACAATAATTTGTATAATCTGGATACATCAGACCCTAATTTTAATAGAGCATCTATGGACCAAATAGATAGCTATTTACAGGTTTGCGATTTTCCAAAGTTGTCTGCGAAAGAGCTGGAGGGTCTCAACGCTAAAATAAATATTATAGAGTCAAGACAGGTTATTAAAGGTTTGCAACCCTAAAAAGCTTCTCAAATTTATATTATAAAAAATATTTTGGAGTTTTACCAACAGGTCAGGTTTCCAGCATATCCCAAAGATTGAATGCAATAGGAGAGAGAAATGGCAGAGCACAACCGGAATCATCCAAAAAAAGAGAATTAGGAGGAAAGTGCGTTATCCATAAAAGGGTTTAATAGTCATGGAAGGAAAAAAGGCATTACCCTACCAACATGCTACACAGAGCACTTTATCAAGGCATTACCCTACCAACATGCTACACAGAGCACTTTATCAAGGCATTACCCTACGAACATGCTACACAGAGCACTTTATCAAGGCATTACCCTACCAACATGCTACACAGAGCACTTTATCAAGGCATTACCCTACCAACATGCTACACAGAGCACTTTATCAAGGCATTACCCTACCAACATGCTACACAGAGCACTTTATCAAGGCATTACCCTACCAACATGCTACACAGAGCACTTTATCAAGGCATTACCCTACGAACATGCTACACAGAGCACTTTATCAAGGCATTACCCTACCAACATGCTACACAGAGCACTTTATCAAGGCATTACCCTACCAACATGCTACACAGAGCACTTTATCAAGGCATACACATTCTATCCTCATTGACATATTTAAAGGTTAAAAAATAATTGGCTTACCAATCCTGAAGCATATCTAGGAGCCACCCCATGATCTGGCTGATGAAACTCTGATGTGGGGTCAACTAAGCGCGCGCACGCGCCCCCACACACAGCCCCCGCCTCCCACACGCAATCCTGGGCCAACAGATAGAGAGCCGAACTGTCACGCGCTTGCGCAGAGGCAGCAAAAGGCTTCCCCACTCATGTGACCAAGGAGCGTGCCTAAGGAGTGGGGGAGCGTGCCGGACGCGCACGCGCCCGCCAGTGTCATCAACCATATTCTACATTGCATTTCATAAGGGCCTCTCAACCACCCCAGTGTACAACTGCGTTGCCCCAAAGGTGGACAGCCTGATGGGGCTCCCCAAGAATTGCTACCCTCTGCACAGGACGAGCGTGCTAAGGGTTAACATGTGCTTGTACTTTGTGTAACGTCAACCCCACCCACTGGAATGTTAATGAGCCAAGAGGACACAAAGATCTTTTTGTTCACAGCTGCAACAGATTCAATCTCGACCACCCCAGTGTACAACTGCATTGCCCCAAAGGCGGACAGCCTTTGGTGCAGCCAAATGGTGTGAGCGGTTTGCTGCCGTTCGCTGATGTTTGGTGATGTTAAAGCTGCTCTATTTCAATCTGAAACTCATCAGCCCTTTATCCCCTGTACCCAATTTTCCAACTCTATCTTTCCATGAAATGTCTGTGAAGTGACTGTATAACCCTGTTCTTTTATTGTAACCATGTATTTTTTATAACTCTGTGCCCAGGACATACTTGAAAACGAGATGTAACTCTCAATGTATTACTTCCTGGTAAAACATTTTTATAAATAAATAAATTCAGGAGTATTTGTCAATCAAATGTTTTCTTTATCCTTAGTCTCCTCTGTACTTATGAGAGAGCCAATTCCTGTGCAAACTCAGTCGTTGACTGAGCCATTGATTGAACCACCTGTGCTGAAGCAGGGATATCCTGAAAAGGTGGCCCTTGAGGACTGGAGTTGGCCACACCTGAAATAGTGGTTATGTCATGCCTAAGGCTGTGCCGGCGACGTCGCGTCAAAACAAATGCATTGCCGCCGTCGCTTGCACCTATAGTAAGCGAGACGCGACGGCTTGGTCGCAATCGCTGGAAGTCATCTAAATTTGATTTTTCCAGCGACCACAACCTGACGTCACCGTCACGTTGTCGGCACTATAAGCGTAACCTTAGGAGTGTTAGTTCTCCAGTGATCGCCTTCTGCGGTCCTATGTCACAGAGGGAAATGTTGGAAGAGGAGGTCTCCTCTCCCGTTTCCAGAATGTGAGGCTGCAATCATGTGATCGCTCTTCAGAGAGGCCATGTGAAGCGATTTGCTGGAGGAGCCATGACACTCCTGCAACCAGAGGGTTAACCCTCTCATCTATGCAAAAAAAATAATAATATTAAAGCTACAATCCCGCATGCAAGGTTTTTTTTAAAAACTTTTACAGCGGGTCCATTGAAGCAGAACCGTGTTATTTCCAGTTCTGAAGACCCTCCTGGTTCTTAAGATACTTACAGTTTCGGGTGCCAGTTTTCTCTCCCTCCTGAGAAATCAACATGGCCACCAAGACCTGGAAAACTGCCAGAGTTGCCCAATCTTCAAAAGTGGGGACAAAAACACTGTTTCAAACTACAGGCCAATCTCTGTTCTCCCAATACTATCCAAAGTCATGGAAAAATGTGTTCACTCCCAATTAAGCGATTAGTATACCAAGACAAATTTCCCTAGACAATTTCAATCTGGATTTCGCCCCAAACACTCCACGGTAACTACACAGCTAAAAGTTTGCAATGAAATGGAATGGAACGGGGACAACTCACCGGTGCAATATTCCTAGATTTTGCAAAGGCTTTTGATACTGTTGATCATGTTATCTTGCTTAACAAACTCCAGTGCTCTGGAATAGGGAAGCATGCTTTAAACTGGTTTCAGTCCTACCTATCAGGAAGATCCCAACATGTGTCCATCTCAGGCTCTAACTCCAACCCCCTGGATATCACCTGTGGTGTCCCGCAAGGCTCTGTTCTGGGGCCCCTACTCTTCTCAGTGTTCATTAATGATCTTCCCACAGCTTGTAAGGAAGCCTCAATACACATGTATGCAGATGACACAATCCTATATGCACACAGCCATAGCCTCTCTGACCTTCAACACATACTTCAGTCTGACTTTTTGAGACTCGAAAACTGGATTTCCCAAAACAAACTGTTTTTAAACACTGACAAGACTGTAACAATGGTATTTGGGACCAAGACTAAATTTGTAAAGCTTCCAGTGACTGAGCTCCTGATTAGAACCAACGCTAACACCACCCTAACCCCTGTCACTAGTTTTAAATACCTGGGCTTATGGTTTGACTCCCACTTAACATTCGGGATGCACATTGATACCCTGACAACCAAGAACTATGCCAAACTAGGGGTACTTTACAGGAACAAATCCTCCCTAAGTCTCCTGGTCAGAAAGCGTATCGCACAGCAGATGCTAATGCCAATTATTGACTATGGAGACATAGTATATGGCTCGGCTCCTCAAACCCACCTTAGCAAACTTGACACCCTCTACAATTCAATATGCCACTTTGTTCTACAATGCAACTACAACACACACCACTGCGAAATGCTCAAAGAACTAGATTAGTCATCTTTAATCTAGGCGTCAAGTTAATCTTTCCTGTCTTGCCTTCAAATACTTTCTGGGCAAACTACCCGTCTATCTGAACAAGCTCCTCACCCCTACCACATGCAGCACTTATCATCTCAGATCTGACTCCAAAAGACTGTTCATGGTCCCAAGGTTCAGCAAAGTATCCGGACGCTCCTCCTTCTCTTACCTTGCGCCCCAAAAAACTGGAACAATCTACTGGAGACTCTCACAGTCACCACCAGTCTAAGATCTTTCAAAACCAAAGCTGTCTCACATTTTAACCTGGTCTGTAACTGCAACATACGTTTATAATATATATTATCTCTAACAGTGTATGCAATGTCTTGTATATAATACATACCCTGTTCACTTATGTAACTATATTTGTAACCAAGTATTATTTGTTATCTTAACTCTGTGCCCAGGACATTGAAAACGAGAGGTAACTCTCAATGTGTTTTTCCTGGTAAAACATTTGATAAATAAATAAAATAAATAAACTGCAGGCTACTACAAAAGCTGCAACGAATGACATTGTGGCTTCTTATTAGATGATCATGAACTAGAAATGGGTGAACTTTTTGCGAAAGTTCGAATCTGCTTTCTTCACATGGTTGATCTTTCACCAATTTGTCCGAAAAAGTTTGGTTCACCTAACTTAAAAATGTCTTTGAAAGAAAAACACGCGAAATAATGTTATTCTGTGTGAGAGAGAAAATCGTACATTCAAAATAAGGTGTCGCTCCACGTGTTATACTGTATAAAGGTGTGTTTGGGAACGTATATATAGCACTTAGGATGCTAGTAAAATATGACTTTCTACAGTATGTCTCTCTCCAGGCAAACCCATATTTCCAGTTCTGGATGGAATTAACAGAATTGCAATCTGTTAATAGCAAATGTTCGAGAAAATAAACACGGTTTTGTGAAGAAATAGAAACGTTTGTGGGAAAATGTGCGGGCTCCACGTTGACACTTTTGCCTATAGCTACCGTGGGCACCCTGTTTAACCCATTGTGTGCCCTTCAGATGTAGCTACAACGTAATGGGGTCTGGTACTCTAGGCGCCCCACGACGTAGTAGCTACGTCATACTAATCTTGGTTGTTTTCCTAGGGATGATTGCGTGTGGAGCAGAGAACGGAATCTATCACTAAGTGAAATGGAAGGGGGTCACGCCTCCACTTCTGCACCATCAGCAGTGACAGAATCATCACGTGACGGTAACGTGATGGCGAGTGACGGAGGGGCTGTCCCTCTGTCACTTAAAGGGTTAAATAACCAGGAAGTGTACCGGCACCTAAAACTGTAAGTATCTCAGGAACCAGATCATCCCTGGAGCAAAATGTAGCGCGGTTGAGCCCCAAAGGACCCTCCGGTTGGAATACCGTAATAAAAAACCTATTTCAATTTTGGACGTGATCACTGTTTTAAAGTAGCATACCTCCCCTTGTGGGTATTTTTCTTTCAAATCTCTTTTAAATCAAGTGATCCCTCAGATCAAACCAGATCACCTTTAGTAATGTGCCACCAATAGTGAGACAGTGTTGCAGAAGTGCCAGAAGCCTAGTGGCACTCCTGTGGCCCTGGTACTGGAAAGGATAAAGCAGAAGTCTGTGCTTATCAACATTTATTTTTTGCATTTTATTTTTAGTTTAAGGGACCTCTTGTTGTCCTTTCTAAACGCTGTTCTAATTTTTAAAATCACATTCTTCATCTAGTAGATATAAACTTTTTAATGATAAAAGCAGCAATACTACACCCCCCCCCTCATTATGTTTCTCTTATTTGTATATGTAAAGCATGTGACAATGTATAATTCTACATTCTTACCGAAGCTGGCAATCGTTTGGTGTTCCTGTTATAAATCTGTAAAAATCCTGATTGTGTGCCTAATGAAATGGCCGCCTTCTAACTTTGTGCTGCAGTCTGTGACATGCTGCAGCTGATATGTAACATTATATCACTACGTGTAACACATTATTGTTACAGCTTTCAGAGTAATAGACAATCTGCTGTTTGGAATACAGCAACAGATCTGTATGCGATACTTTGTTGCCAATGGCCAGAGCTCAAAAAAGGTGTGTTTCAGAGTCGGTTTCAAAAGAGGAAGTGGGTGTGACTTTCTAAATGGTTGCTATATAAACCAAAGAATAATCAGTACATTTAAAAAAAAAAAAAAAAGCACAACTAATGGCATTAGGACTTAAACAAAAATGCAAACATGATTATCTAAACAGAATCTAGTTATATTAAAAAAAAAAAACAGGATTTTTCACATTTTGCTGCTGTAAGTACCTAAGAGCCCATTGCAGTCTAAGGATTACCATGGCAACCTCAGAAGCTAGAGATTAAGATCATCATAATATTGAACACAAAAAAAAGATTATTTTTAAACTAGTAGGACATGCTCAAGAGGCAAGATGCCAACGTTATATGAGGCTCACTCATAGGCTTGTGGGGGGATTGCTGCTTTAAGTAGAAATGTGATGCTGGCTGATTTAAATGTGTGAAACTCCATTAATACGTGTACTGTATGAAGTGTGTAATAACATGAGTGGGCGTAATGTCACAACTTAAACCTAAACTTGCAATTCATATTTTTAGACAAAAAGAAACTAGTTTTACAATAAACCCTTCTTTTCCTGTCACATTGTAAATGTATAAAAGTGTAAGCCATAACGCTTGTGTAAAATAAAAAAAGGGTGTGTGCTGTGCACGCGCATTTAAAGTGAAACTCCTTTGTCTTTTGTCGCAGAAATTGTATTTGTGATGGTGATGTTTTTAATTAAAAATCAAAACACAATTTCAGTGACAAAACACAAAGAAGTGTGACTTAGAACGTGCGTGCTCGGCACTAATATATTTATACTAACTGTGAATTCCACATTTGTGACTCTGCGTGTGTGTGTGAGTGACTTTGCGTGTATGTATGTGTGACTCTGGTTGTGTATGTGTGACTCTGGTTGTGTTTGTGTGTGAGACTGTGTCTGTTTCAGCACCGGGATCTCGGGGGATGCAGATCTCTCACTCTCTCCCAGCCCGGTGTTCCCGGCTCCTCTCCTCCCCCTCGGTCAGACCTCACTTGTGGTAGTGTACATGTGCAGAGGCCCATAGTTTACATGTGCAGAGGCCCGCGGCCGTTAGTGCGCATGTGTGCTGGAAGAGGGAGGAGCGCCAATGTACTTGGACAAGAGCTGTACTGCGCATGCGTCGTGGCCTGCAAGCTCCTCTTTTGTGCATGCGCGACGGGCGCGCGACCATTAGCAGCGTGTCATCACTTTTGTTACGTTTTTTTATTACAAGGCAATGCATTTTTTCCCATGAAAAGCCCTATAGGCGCCAGCAAAGACGTTTCACTTCAAAAAAAGAAAGGGTAACCATACTTAAAAAAAGTACTCTACAAAAATTCTAAATATAATATTATACACTTATCGTTTAACATATAAAAACTGTTTCCAGGGGGATGTACTAGAAAAAAGCAGATAATTGTACCTTTAATTGGGTTGAGGTACAAAGTAATCAAATAAGATAAATATTTTCAGTGCATTATGAGGGAGGCTTCCTTTTTAGAGAAATATAGGTGTACAATACCTATGCTATAACATCATCTTGTAAGAGGGCATGCTTTTTATTTTTGGAATTTAAAGAAGAATTGGGTAAAAAATAAAATAAAAAGTAGTTGTACTCTGGATTTAAAATTAACTTAGGAGTGCAGTCACATGATCACTGGGACAGTCCTTTCTCCCTTCATAGAAAGCACTGTACTTTCATATTCATTTTACTACTGGAATGCAAATCCTTATTAATATCTCTGAGGCTGGTAATGGGAATGAGTGAGACCGCTACTGAGTAACACTCACTTCACATGAGTGACGATTTGAGGCCTACTGACAGCCAGAGCCTCCAACATATACACTGCCAGCAGCAGCATCATCCTGTCTCACTGCACACACTGCCAGCAGCAACCTCACAATGTCTCACTGCACACACTGCCAGCAGCAGCAGCCTCACCGTCTCCCTGCACACACTGCTAGCAGCAGCCTCACCGTCTCATTGCACACACTGCCAGCAGAAGCCTCACTCACTCGGTCTCACTGCACACACTGCCAGCAGCAGCCTCACCCTGTCTCACTGCACACACTGCCAGCAGCAGCCTCACTCACTCGGTCTCACTGCACACACTGCCAGCAGCAGCCTCACCCTGTCTCACTGCACACACTGCCAGCAGCAGCCTCACCCTGTCTCTGCACACACTGCCAGCAGCAGCCTCACCCTGTCTCACTGCACACACTGCCAGCAGCAGCCTCACCCTGTCTCTGCACACACTGCCAGCAGCAGCCTCACCCTGTCTCACTGCACACACTGCCAGCAGCAGCCTCACCCTGTCTCACTGCACACACTGCCAGCAGCAGCCTCTCAACCTGTCTCACTGCACACACTGCCAGCAGCAGCCTCTCAACCTGTCTCACTGCACACACTGCCAGCAGCAGCCTCTCAACCTGTCTCACTGCACACACTGCCAGCAGCAGCCTCTCAACCTGTCTCACTGCACACACTGCCAGCAGCAGCCTCACCCTGTCTCACTGCACACACTGCCAGCAGCAGCCTCTCAACCTGTCTCACTGCACACACTGCCAGCAGCAGCCTCACCCTGTCTCACTGCACACACTGCCAGCAGCAGCCTCACCCTGTCTCACTTCACACACTGCCAGCAGCAGCCTCTCAACCTGTCTCACTGCACACACTGCCAGCAGCAGCCTCACCCTGTCTCACTGCACACACTGCCAGCAGCAGCCTCTCAACCTGTCTCACTGCACACACTGCCAGCAGCAGCCTCACCCTGTCTCACTGCACACACTGCCAGCAGCAGCCTCACCCTGTCTCACTGCACACACTGCCAGCAGCAGCCTCACCCTGTCTCACTGCACACACTGCCAGCAGCAGCCTCACCCTGTCTCACTGCACACACTGCCAGCAGCAGCCTCTCAACCTGTCTCACTGCACACACTGCCAGCAGCAGCCTCACCCTGTCTCACTGCACACACTGCCAGCAGCAGCCTCTCACCCTGTCTCACTGCACACACTGCCAGCAGCAGCCTCACCCTGTCTCACTGCACACACTGCCAGCAGCAGCCTCACCCTGTCTCACTGCACATACTGCTAGCAGCAGCCTCTCAACCTGTCTCACTGCACACACTGCTAGCAGCAGCCTCACTGTACACACTGCTAGCAGCAGCCTCACCCTGTCTCACTGTACACACTGCCAGCAGCAGCCTCACCCTGTCTCACTGCACACACTGCCAGCAGCAGCCTCACCCTGCCTCACTGCACACACTGCCAGCAGCAGCCTCTCAACCTGTCGCACTGCACACACGTTTTGTTGTGTCTTGTGTTGTAGCTCTGTCTTTGGCACTAGACCCAGATATACCATTCTCCGGTGAGGGGGGGGTGGCTATTACATCAATCTACAGTTATAATAGATTCCAGCTTTGTGAGAAATGTTTGTAGGGTCAGTAAAACGAGCTGCTGCGCTCAAAGCTCATGCGGACAGGAGCAGGATCTGTTTCGTGGCGCCGTGGGTCTATCTGCCCCTTCCCTCTCCGATCCGCCGAGTGGTTTGGTCCGTTGCTATGGTGACGCGTCCTCTGTGTGCGCTTCATGCTGCTGCTCTCTGGGGTAAGTAGGAGCCGGGGCCTAACGCTATCCAACTCATATATCATAATATTAATAACACAGATCGCACCTTACATCCCGGCAAAGGGAACGTGTATCTGTGTATTTGGTTAGGAGCCATTAGGAGGTATTAGATTCACGGTGTAAAGTTGTAGAATATGTTTTCCCTTCCAAAGGCTTATTACAACAGACACAGTGGATTAATATTGTGAATATTATGCATATAAATGATATATAGCTACAGTATCTTGGAGATATATATGTGTGTGTGTGTGTGTGTGTGTGTGTGTGTGTGTGTGTGTATATATATATATATATATATATATATATATATATATAAAAAATCAAAAAATAAATAGATGATACGTTCTGTGGCTATCATCTATTTATTTTTTGATTATTGAAGCTCGGCTAACACTATTGAAGCTCGGCTAACACGGTACTGATACCTCTACATGTATATATATATAATTCACATGAAATTTACACAGAGTTTGGGTAAAAATGTAAAGAAATTTGAATGTTTTGATCATTACTTACCAATAACATTGTTGCTTACTAATTAGATTGTAAGCTCGTTAGGGACTCCTTTTATATATACATACATACTTTTGGCTCGTATTGCTGATCATTTGACTTGCAATATATGTTATGTTAACTCAAGTGAGATTGTCAAATTAAATTACATGCCAGCTCCAGAAATATAAGATCGTAGACATATTCAAAATTATTAAAAAGAAGCGCATATGAACTCTCTGGTGTCTTTATTGATTGAAAGCTGGAAAACCACTGTCCGCTAGGGAAATTAGTATAACTGACAATGGTTGCGAAAATATAGGTGAAAAAATATATGGACTACAATGAATTTGCATCCACAGATGCTACTAACATAGCGTGATCTTCACTTCTTATGACATTACTTCCCAGAGCAGTCTATGCAGCTTTCCCTTTGTTTTACCAGTAGTTTACCTTGTGTAACCATGGTGCTTGCATTCTAGCATGAGAAAATAGTAGTGATTTGGTCCCATTTAAATATGAGGAATGGTGAGCACAATTATTTGAACAGAACACTGAAACTCCTCTGAATATTATCTGTAATAAGTTTAAAATAGGTATTTCATAGCAAGAAGAGGGATGCCTTTTCTAAAAAAATATTTCCCTTTTCTTTAAAATGAAGGAAACATTAAGGTTTTCTAAGCGAAAATGTAAGTTTACTAAATACAACTGAGTACCAGCCTACAAATTCTACTTGTGGGGTGCTATTAACGTGTTATGGGTAATTGAATCAATTGGAAGAAATCTCAATTATTGATTTATACTCTTTATTTGATTACAGCACTTATTGTTAGCAATACTTTCTCATATTTATATAGTTTTTTTCTTTTTAAAGAGATAATATAGCGCTGCAAGCATGGAAGATGTTGCATTTTTTGACATTCCCGAAGAAGAATCGAACCTGACATCATTGCTGGAAGAGGAAAAGCTACCCTCTTATCTATGGGCGGAAGACGAACACGAGAAAGGTTAGAAAATGTCCACATTTTTGAGAAAGCTGAGAAAATCATTAATGTTTCACTTGGCTCTCAGTGTATGTACTAGTCAGTGTTTTTTTCCCCCCATAACCACCACAAACTGTTTTAAGTAATTAAAAAATAAAAAAAACGGTTAACCATTTTATTGATATGTTTATTCCCTTCTTTTCTCTCTTTCTCTTGCTGCTGTCTTCCTTCCTTCAAACCATCCTTCCTTTCTTCTCTTCTGCCCTTTACTGTGTTAACACTGTGCTCTAACACATCTCATTCTCTCTTTCTTTCCCATGCTTCCTGTTACTTACTTTGCGTTTCTAGATAGTGAACCTGGAGATGAATACACAACAGAAAAGCTTCAATATGAAAATGCTTTTGCTGAAATAAGTGATTACTTTGATTCTGATTCTAGCGGGTAAGTGCGTATTCTCTGCTTGGCAGGGACATCCCCGGGGTGGCCAGGTTAGCTCACGTGTGCCCTCCATGGTTCCCAAATGTTTAGAAAAAGAGTATATTTGTCCTCTAGTAGACAAGTGAGTTGTTCCATAATCATTACATTGTTAACCTTGTGTTTTACTATATTGAAAACAGGAGGCTTGTTTCCAGTTTCTGGCTATGGGTGCTGAAAGAATACAATATGTTTTAGTAGGGAGTCTGTGTTTCTATCTATGTGGTCTATAGGCTTGTTGACTATGCCCGTAACCTGGGTTATCAGGCTCTTAATTTTCCTCCAGCATGGAGTAACTTTGGGGCATGGCCACCAAATATGTTTAAATATGCTGACATGCCCGCAGTTTCGCCAGCACAGAGAGGATGAGTTAGGGGAAAATATATGAAGGCATGCTGTAATATAGTACCATTCGTGGAGGACCTTAATATTTTTTTCTCTGATGGCGTTCCCATTTCTATCGTCTCAGACCGTGGGTCCCAGTTCATCTCAAAATTCTGGCGAGCTTTCTCTCAAAGATTGGGTATCTCCCTCTTGTTCTCCTCTGGATATCATCCACAAACCAACGGGCAAACTGAAAGGATGAACCAAACTCTCAAACAGTACCTGAGGTGCTTCATTTCTGACTCACAGGATAACTGGGTGGATCTTCTACCATGGGCTAAATTTGCCATTAATTCCTTAAAGAACGAGTCTACTCAGGAGTCTCCTTTCTTTATCAACTGTGGCTTTCACCCCAGTTGTCTCCCTCTCTCACCTTCTCCTTCTGGTGTTCCGGCAGCCGACTCTCATATCACCAACTTGCAAGAATCCTGCAAAAAGATTCTCAAGTCCTTACGGTCTGCGGTGGCCTAGCAAAAGACCAAGACTGATCGTCACCGCCAAAAAGGTCCTTCGTTCAAACCTGGTGATCTGGTCTGGCTGTCGTCTAAAAATATTAGGCTCAAAACTCCTTCACCCAAAGTGTCTCCTAGATTCTTGGGACCATTCAAAATCCTAGAGAAGGTTAATCCTGTAGCCTATCGCCTCGAGCTTTACATTTCCCTCCTTAAGGAATTTGTGTCCAGCCCTCATTTCCCGGATCCCTCTCGGAGACCTAGTCCAGTGTCCACCCTGGGTCAACAGGAGTACGAGATACAGTCTCTCATCGACTCGCGTGTCTCCAAAAAAGGACTTCAATTCTTAGTACACTGGAAGGGCTACGGTCCTGAGGAACGCTCCTGGGTACCGGCACATCACGTGCATGCCCCAAGGTTGCTTTCCCAGTTTCACCAGAAATTTC
Source organism: Ascaphus truei (assembly GCF_040206685.1). NCBI lineage: Eukaryota > Metazoa > Chordata > Amphibia > Anura > Ascaphidae > Ascaphus > Ascaphus truei. The sequence goes on along the minus strand of NC_134488.1, from coordinate 74,252,414 downwards.
CACTTAAGCCGTGGTTGGATCACTCGGAGATTGATCCTCAAGGGGGGGATACTGTGACGACTCAGGAGATTCCTTCCTCTCCTTGTCCCTCTCTCCCATCTCCTGTTACCCTTTCCACTCCTTCCCACTTCTCTCCTTCACCTTGTACCTCTCTCCCCTTGCCGCAGCGCGTTCCCCGCAGGTCTCGCACACTCACGCGCTCCCTTAGCCCCTGCTTTGATCCTCCCCGCTCCCTCTCCCCCGCGGTAGCTCCTTTACCTTCCCCTGTGGTGCCATCCATCCCGTTGCCTCCTCCTCGCGTGGTGCCCGCGGCACGGAGTTCCGCGCGCCTGGTGACGCATCCGGTGCGTGCACTCCCTCAGCCCACGGAGGACGCACGTACATGCTCCTCTCTGCCTTTGCTGGCCATCGCGCGGGCACAGGCCTCGCGCGCATTCCCCTCCTCTTGGCTCCGTCCCCCTCCTGCGGTCTTCTGCTCCGTGCGGGCCGCGCCTGTGTTGCAACCTGTGCGCGCGCATCCCCAGCTTACAGGGGGCGCGCGCACAGACTCTTCTTACCAGGTTCCCCCTGTCTCCGCCTCCATAGCTGTACAGGCCATTCCCCTGACTGCCCCTTCTGTCTCCTCCTCCTCTCCCCTCCCTGACCTATCTCTAGTTTCTCCCACTTCTCTCTCAACTCCTCCCCTCTCTGTCATTGGTGCACCGTCCTTTATAATCCCTGTCTGTCCACCTCTTCCTCGCTCTGCATAGTTCCTGTTTCCCTGTGTGTACCTGACCTATGCTGTGCTCCCTCTGTGCTCCTGTGATTACCTGCTCCTGTGTTACTTTGGATTTCCCTGGCTTTGACTCCTGCTTTACCCTGGACTACTCTGCTCTCTGGTACCCCTTTGAACCCTGCTCCGCATACGACTCCGCTGACCTCTGGCTTCCCAGGACCTTGCTTGCCCTCTGATGACTCTACCCTCTGGATCCCTGACCATTGGCAAACGGACACGACTATTCTCACGGACATTCCCCAAGCGTTGCAAGTATACCCTAACAACTCTTCCAACAGGCCCAGCAACGCTATACCACACTCCGGGCTTGCTCCCACTGCTGTGGGTGTGTGGTATCATACCGTTCCCACCTCAGTACTGGGGTCTAGCTTGGTCTGCGGGCATACAGGCGTGACAATGCCAAGGTGTTAGAACAGGAGGGGTACTGCAGTTATACTTGAGTACATCCATCCTGGGCTAACACAGGGCTATCCGGCCACCATTTGCCCAAACCCAGACTCTGTTGAAGAAAGATGAGTGATCGATGCAGCAGCCGCTCTGAATACTGGGACTCACCAGGTAAAACTTAAAAATCAGGCTTTATTGAAGTTACATTAAAATGAAGACACTCGGTACATACAAAAATAGAAGAACCTCCCACGCATTTCGGGCATGAACTGCCCTTTCTGAGATAAATAAAGCCTGATTTTTAAGTTTTACCTGGTGAGTCCCAGTATTCAGAGCGGCTGCTGCATCGATCACTCATCTTTCTTCTGCTACTTCGGATCGTTCCCGCGCCAGGGAGTGACGTCACTTACCTTGGACAGTGTGACACAAGGAGAGAGAGAGAGTGAGAGCTACGGAGGACGGCTTCATCGTGAGTACTTGCAACTCCAGGCTGATCCTTGTCATACTGCACTTTACACCATGGACATTGCTTTGTCTTAGTTCAGTAACAGTTTACTCTCCAATACTCTCTCCCTACTTACGCTCCTCTACCTCTACTATATTATTGGCATACGCCACTAGGTATATTGCCTTTGAGCTTTTCAGACGGTTTCCTCCTTTCCCAGACTCTGTTGAGCCTGGAGCCACGGGAGGCTCAGTATGCTAAGAGGCAGAGGTGCCAGGTTGGCGCATGCCCCTTAGCAGAATGAGAAAAGGTGCCCACCCGATTTTAACATACCGGTAAATCGGTGATTGGCTAGCAGGAGAATTCCCACACGCTTATGGGCTGTAGAGGTTTGTGGATGGAACACTGAAACCCATAAGAAGCCTTGCAGCCAATCAGGAGAAGAGATTCCAAGCACCAAACCATCAGCGGCAAATTCAAAGATGCTCTGTACTGAATAGACACGAGCCGGCTTCAGCGATTTTGACTCAGAAAAGTTTCTAAGTCCTGCTTTTTGAGAACGTAGCGGTCGCGACTGGCATTGTATGCCGAATTCAGTTCCAAGCTTTTCGTGAGTACCTCCCGGTCATTGGAAAGGGCTCCTACAGAGGTCCTTTTTGACAATTTCGTTTAAAGGAAGATTTTATTCGTTAGCCCCGTTCCCAGTAAGTGTGTTAACTGTGTAAATTTTGTTACATTGTGCGTATGTCTTTTCCTGAAATAAATTACAATTTATTTTACCTCCTTGCTTTGCTCAATCATATGATCCCGGTATAAAAAGGTGTTGATAAACCTGGTCTCCCGTGACAATGTATTAAATAAAATTATATTGAACAATATGGTGAGGATAAGTAATGCACGTAAAAAATATGATATAATAAAGACATATCATGCAATAACCAGCATGGTACCAGATGCAGGAACTTTCACAGGTGAGGACCGTCATCAGCTACTGGATGTAGTGGAGATGAAGTTCCTCTCTCCAGATGAGATGTCAGTCGATGGCATCCAAACTCAAGCCGTAGAATGGTGAAAGTCCCAAACAGAGTCTCTGGCAAGCCATGGAACAAATAATGTGCAGCAGAGAAACCTAGAGCCTTATCGGGTGAGCGCTCAGCTGGTATGTCGGAACACGGCAGCATCCGTGAGACAGAAGAGCAGCTGAGCACTGGGGCTCAAGGGGTTTGCAGAAAACAAATGCCGGTAAGGCGTTGAAGAGCCCCGTATGAGGAGTCACCTCCGCCTGAACGGAGCAACTAATCCTCCCTTAGTGGCTAGCAGTGTAACTCAGCTGTTTCGGCAGAGGGGAATCTCCGATGACGTCACTTCATGCGCTTTAAGACGCAAGGCAATACATGTCTATGGGAAACCCTTTAAACTCTGCATACATACAGCTCAATGCTACAAGGGGAAAAAACAACATACTATAGTAGCAGTCCATGGATGCTGCATTTTGAGTATCACATCACTACTTTATTATTTACAGGTCCACAGTACCACTACTTTTTTGTAATACACTTACTGTTCCACTTTCTATTTGAAAGGAAAATTTGATAATTTAGGAAAAATATCTCCCTTTTTGCTTCTGAAGCATAAATGTTATGTAAATCTTTCTAAAATATGGTCCAAATACCTTTTTTTCCCCAATGTTTAATACAGTCATACTTTTGTTTGTTAGGCACAGTACCACTACTTGTTTTAGGGATAGGGTGGAGATGGTACCATCCTTTTTTCTTTCTAGTTAAATTTTTTATGTGAGATGACGTGTCACCTCTCCTGTATATGCCTCTGAATCATTTGATGTAGATCTTCAAATCATGCGCCTTAGTCTGTGGACCAGAGTATTGTACTTGGTAGACTTGAGATTAACTAAATCACATATTCAGCTGCTGCCCATCACCCTCTTGCAAGGGAGGTGCAGTGTTTTGGTCTGCAATGCTGTGTTAATTCATCCATTATAGACAGGGTTAATAAGAGAAGTATTGTGTAGATAAAGTATAACATCTTTTTTTTTCCTTCTAGGGGAAATGAAGAGTATCCCAGAGACCAGGACCAGACAAGGAAAAATAGCTATCTGGACAAAATTCAGACCTTTCGTTTGCGTAAAAACCTAAACCAGCTGGACAGCATTCTCAAGGAAAAGGAATTATTGATTCAGAATGTCAGGTTTGCTAATATTCTCTGATATAATTTTTAGTTGCATGCATTCTGTTCTAAGCACCATAACCAATATTGAGACTAGTGAGCCAATAGAGAATCTGACAAATGTGGTATCAAAGCAACTAGGATGACCCCGTTACAAAACCAACATTGGATTTTGTATCTGTTTTCATTTTCTGACCAATACATTCTTTTCCTTCACTACCTTTTTGGATGGTAGCGATAAACTACGTTTGATAATGAATAATGGACACACATTTTCATATTTACCTTTTTGTTTCAGGGAAGAGCAGAGGGCATCCCGGCAACGGATCGAGGTGTTGGAACAACAGAAGTGTCTTGTAGAAATGGAAATCTTTGCAGAGCAAAAGACGGACAATGTGTAAGCAGAAAACAACACATAATCCTCAGATTACCATATGAATGTATCTGCAGCTGGAGGGCAATGTACTGTAGTGTTTAACAACACTCAGCAGGCTACTTCACAAGGGAAAGTGTTAGAGATCATTTATTCTACTGTGCCAGTTTTCCGATTCAAATTGTAAGAATGTATATTGTTTACCCACTGTTTGGAAAGGTCTGGTGTTGTAGCAGGTCAGTTAGCAGAAGACAGAGTTCAAGTAGATGTTTCATTGGTTTTCCCCTGTGCTGTAGCCATGGCACTTCACTGACAGGTAAACCTGGGAAATAAGCTTAGCCCTTCTATCACCTGGTATAGGTGATGCAAGGTCTCCCAAAGGTCTTTCAGTGTTACACATCTCTAGCTTGCAGTTTGCAAAGCACAGCTGCAACAACAGCATTTAGGTAAGAGCGCAAGCAAGAAATTCTGGAGGTAAGCGGCAACAAAGATTTCTGTTAAAACCTAGAAACAAGATTATTTTTTTTCCCTTTGACACTTTTTTATTAAGGTTTTAAAATGAAGGGGGGTACAGAAAGCATAAAGTGACGTGAGTGACGTAACTTACTTTTATAACTTAAACATTATACATTGAATTATAAATTACATCATTTAAAAAATGTATGGTCAGTGATTAAAGTAGTTGCTGAAGTAGTAAGTATAGTAAATATTGTTCAACCAGTAAATCCCACTGGCTGAGAATAGGGTAGTACATTTAATATACTATGTAGGCAGAGCCACTGGCAAAGAACCCCCAGACCATCTGCACTTTACTGGGCCTCGGTTCTAAAGAGTCAGCAACTCTCTACTATGGTTAATGGGAGTTTGTGCGGAGAGCCATGGTTCAAAGACTCTGTGGGATAATAAGAGGCAATGCAGCATTTTGTAGCTGATAAGATGTGGGTCACAAGTGTATGTTCAACCCTGTTTATAGTAGGGGGTGTTTGCTGACTAAGACTATAGCTGGGTCTGGGTGGATGGCTAGCTGAAGCAGTCGCCTGATAAGTTTAAACACTTGAGTCCATAGTGCCTTAGGGACAGACACTCCCACCATATATAAAAGAAGGTACCTGGTCTTCCGCGATTGTAGGAAGAATCGGGGCACAAACAAACTAGGTCTTGCATCACAAAACACACATATCTGAGGAGATAAAGCAGTACAGTTATTCCATAGTTATAACGTGGTATAGTAATATTTACATTGTCTTAGTTCCTTAATTAGCAAAATTGTTTGCAGAAATGTGTCTCATAAATAATATTTATGAGGATTTGTTGAAGATTCTGATACTTTGTAATGGATTGAAATATCACAACCTGTAATAATCATTATTAGAAGTTCTAAACTGCTAAATATTTCTGGAGCAGGTAACATTTTTAGGTATTAGAATCCCATTTAGAGCGCTCTATGCAGCAATACTGTATGTCGGACATCCACTACCGTTAACAATTATATCAAACGTATATTGCAAATATACAGGCCATTTTCTAACTGCAGTATATTGTTTTTGTTATCACTAATCACAAATATTAACTGCATCTTAACCACACTCAGGATTAAATATGTTAGAATGATCTTTTTGCTTTACAGCTTTAGATCTCGATATTAATGAGAGATGATGCCGTTTTACAATAGAAGGGATAATGGCAAATATATAATCTTTATTGTGTCCTTGTTTGATACAACAGTGCCGCTGTGTCCCGCTTGCAGGCTGTACATAAACGGCTGTGCACTGAGCTAGTCAATGAGCAGGACGTGGAGTCGAAAATAGCCGTCATGCTGGAAGATAACGAGTAAGTTAACCTGTTCACTACTGAAGGAGTATTAAAGAAATAGCTCTCCACCAGCAGAAGTCTGAAATGAAGGGCCAGATTTACTAAACGAAGCCAAGTCATATGGTGCTTTCTAGCTTAGCACCACTAAGGGGCAGATCCACAAAGCTCCGTTAGCCTATTTAACCTAACGGTAACAGAAATGAACATTAAGTTAATTATAACGCCTATGCACCAAGGCAAATAATGTGACGTTCACCCAGTGCTACTTCTTAAATAACATATGACTATTTTGTTTCTGTCTGGTAGTGCTGATGATATGCAGAAGAGGTTCTCCACCTAACATCACATATCCACTAAAGGCCATTCAGGTTAGCGCAGGGATTTAACCTGGCGTTAATTAGGTTATAGATACAGGGGGTGTTAGTTCCCTCCAGAAACTGAAATATTGGGGTTGTGGGGGGAGGGAGAAGGAGATGAAGGCTGGAAAGAAAGAGGAACTCAGAGGAACTTCCGTTACCTATTTAGGTAATGTCACATTATATGCCCTGATTTAACGAAGCTCTGTGGATCTGCCCCTTAGAAGATATTGCCAAGAGAGTCCTGTTCTGTACAAATATAAAACAAAATGTGTCCATCGGTGCTCAAAGGCAAAACAAATTGTGGTACTTATGGTATGCTTAGCAAACAGGTTTATTTATAGCTAAGCAGTCCATTGGTTATTTCCTATTCCGTCTCATATGGTCTGTGCCATACAAAACCCTCTGTAGCCCAGATGCACGAAGCTCTGTTAAATCAGGGCAAATAATGTGACGTTACCTAAATAGGTAACAGACTCTATTTCCCCCCTAGTTTAATGAGTATCCACTAAGCTAATGATGTGCAAAAATAGCGTCCATCAGCAAAAGCAGTATTGTAGCGAGAAATGCATGAACGGGTACGTTAATAGCACAGAGACGGGTGAAGCAATACAATGCACATTGGTAAAAATCTAACGTCCATTCCAATTAATGTGTGTGTTTCAACTGCGTAATCAAAACATAAAAAGAGGAAGAGTTTAATAAAAATGTTGTTGCTTGTGAATTGACATGGCCTATATTACATTTTGTTTGATCACTTTATTTTTCAGCCACGGTGCTTTAAAGCTGCAGTTCAGTCTTTTTTATTTTATTTCTTTTTTTACTTCAATAGTTCCATGTGGGCAATCTCTAATTACCTAAAGAACTGCATAGCTGCCGGTCAATTCGTTCTCCGTCTATTGATCGGCAAAGTTTGGCAACATCTTTAAATATGGGGAATGTAAATCGTTGCTATAGGAACAAGCATGCTTGTTAAAATAGAATACAAGAAAATTGGTCTTTCAAAGTTGTTTTTTTTTAAAACAGAAAATGCTAAAAGTATTTTTTCTTACTACATAACTGATTTATTACAAAAAAGCACACATGCAGGATAATGCCTGAACTGCAGCTTTAAGTGTTAGTGTGTGTGTGTATATGAATAAATGTTAAGTATTTGTGTCTCTTTGTAATTATTTCAATATATAGTTGTAATGTAATTGTACACACATAATTTAGTTAGTACACAATATGTAACATGTATAATTTTGAGTCTCTGACTTGGATCTCACTCGAATGCTGTGTTTGGTTCAATATACATGTTGAACATTCATTTGTTGTGATGGTATTTATTTGCCTTTATTGCTCATTGTAGTGGATATTTGGTATATATCTTGATCTGACAGCACTTTCCATTGAAATAGTTATAAGTACCAAACCAAAATAATATATTAGCGCACCACTTTTTTCATCCCTTTCTCATTATACCCTATTGACTGAAATATCGTTAGGCTAATCACTGTCTGGTTGTGATTAATGGCATATTTTGGTGTGACCTATTTATCCTAACGTTATTTCCCTGCGCTAACCTTAACCAAGTGTAACAGATCTGCGATGTTAGGCTTAGAGTTTTATTAGCATCTTATTTGCATATGCATTACCCTAACGTCCGTATAAAATGTATTGAGATGTTAGTTCAGTGGTTAACTAGGTTATCATAACGTTATACTCTTTAGTGCATATGTGTTAACTATACGTTAAATAGGCCAATGGAGCTTCGTGCATCTGGACCTTTGAGTTTATTTATATAAGGCATGGGTCTTTAAAAGAAGTGCCTCTAACTTAGACAATTTGAGCAAACTATGGAGGGCATTTACCTTCTGGGAAATAGTTTTCCTTAGTACACCTGGGTCTTATCCAATATCTACTAGATTTGTAAGTAACATATTTCTTGTTCTGCACGTAAAAGTTAAACTGTGTTACTAGATTCCATTGAAAAATCAACACATTTTTAAAAGATCGTATTCACTATTCCATTGGACAAATAAATCCAATGTCTTGAGCGGCAAAGGAATTTATTCCCTTTTATGGATACGTCAGGATGTAATCAAGTATCTTACTCTCTGTTACAAAGGTACGACCTATGGCAAATTGAGATTGAGCAGGGAAAATTTATCAGACTTCGCGAGAGGATTCAACAAGATGAAGAAGAGCTAGACAGACAGCGCAAAGACTTGGCAGACCAACGTCTTCAGAAGGAGGGGACTGCGCTAATTCATGTAGAGCACAGAAAACATATGGAGAACATGTAAGCCAAGTTATCACAAGTGTACTTAACTGACACCATTCATATTATGCATGCTACATGAGGAACTAAAACATATTTCTTCTCAACAACAGTAACAATCTATGCTGATAATTATACTGTATATATGACTATAATGCTGGAACACGGCCTTACAATTAGTTGCTGGCCTCTCATTACTGAACAGGCAGTGAACGTGTAGAAAAGATTCAGAGTTGTATACTGATATGTTATGTGTAATTGAGGCCAATAGGTTAATACATACAAGTGAATGGATAGATTTATGGTTTGTTAGGAAGATTAATTGAGAAATTAAGAAGAAAATAATTGAATGGGCTGTGGATATTTCAACTTCATAACCTCAACATAAATGAATACTTTATTTAGGTAATATTTAATCTTTTTTAACATGGCATTTTGTAAATGATCAGAATTGTGGATCCAACAGAAATGTGCAAATGACTGAACTCAGTCTTTGTATTTTTCTACGGTAGGAGAGATATGAAGGAGGTGAAGGAACAGGAGCGAAGGCATCGGAAAGCAGTGGAGGATGCACAGAAAAATCATGAAAAAGCTGTACAGTTCCTGAAGGAAACCATGACACGGTGAGTTTTATAACCATGCGTTGTGATCTTTACTTTGTCCTCTGTGGGACCTATTTAAATGTTGTGTGGTTGCAGTGAGGAGCATTTTGTGATTTCACAATGGACGTACTGTATAAGGGGCAACAAACCTATTGGCTTCAGAATGACATGAATGTGTATATACAACTGTGAACTATCTGTATAATCGTAAGAGGTATGCAGCTCAATTGTCCTAATCCCTTCAATGCCAGAGGGACTTGCTACACATCGGGGCCTATACATTAATCTCCAATAAATGCATTCCCATGTGGAATTGAATCTCACTTTATTCATTAAGCACTTGTCGCATGACCAAACAGTGAGGAAACGTTATTTTTTTTACACGTTTGGTTCCGGCTATGTAATTCTGTGCAGTATGCAAATGAGGCACACTTACAAAATTCCATATTAATGAGCTATTCAAGAAGCTGCTAGTTTGCAGATCACTAGGAAAATCACGGCCAGTAATCTTGTCTTCGTTCAGGTAGGCGTATTGGGGCTTGAGAAGAAGAGACGAATTTAGGGAAGTGTAACGATGTTCGACTCAAGCAGGAAGCGGACCCTCAGGGCTGAGGTAGGAAGGTGAAATAACCGACCTGAGCCGAGGGACAGAGTCCTGATAGAGTAGTACGTAGTAAGCCGAAGGTCTGGGCTGGCAACAGAGTTTCATAGTAAGTGTGGATGCAGAGGTCGAGGCAGGCTGAACTCAAGGATAGTCGAGATACTTGCAGTGGTCGGGGAGGGCTGAAGACAAGGATAGTCGAGGCACGTGAGCCGGATCTGGTAACGTGAAAGACAATAAGCATAAGCGTGCTGCATGAACACAGTAGGAAATTGGAACTTTGCTTGGCAACTTCCTGCTCACAGGCGGTCGTTTTTAAAGGAAGTTGCCAGGAGCAAAAATGGACCATCCAGCCACAGAGGGCGAGCAAGAGCAAAATCCCGAGCCGTAACGTGAAAACCCGGAAATGATTTTGCCAAACCTAATAGGAAGGGGCCCATTGACTGAGATACCTGGGAAATATGCAAATGTAAATGTAAAATATTTTCAAATTATTGCAATTAGCTGTTTTTCATGCATCTCCCCATGTGCAGTATAGGTTAATTCAGGGGTCCGCAAACTGGGAGACACGAGAATTTGTTTAGGAGGTGCGGGGGTAGCAGAGGTCCCGCACTCTTCCCCAAAGCATTTAAATTAAATGCCGGGGAGCGTGCGAGGCCTCTGTAATTCACTTAGGCCAAGTCCATAATGCAGGCACGCATGATGGAGTGCATGGCGTCGCGCGCGCCTGTTGCTTGACCGATCATTGGCCTATAAAATTTCTATGATGCGCACGACGGGGAGGTGAGTCGGAGACATGTCGTAGGCATGGCCGTTACATCATGGAGCTGGTTCGTCCTCATTGACTGAACCATCCACGTGACGTGGCTGTGATGCAGCTGTCGCTCGCCCACTGCGCCAAAACACAAAAATCTTGTCTTTTGGAAATACTGCCGCGCCGTCGAGATTCATCGCATGCACTATGGGTGGCCTCATAGGAGGAGCCGTCTCTTCTTCGTACCGTGCACGCCGTCACGTGCGCCTGCACTATGGACTTGGCCTTACCTTTTCTCCGGCTTCAAGCGACGCATCGCCATGGCAACGCAGCATCAAATGATGCCGCGGGATCATGTGACATCACTTCACATGACGCCGGATACCAAGTAGTGGGGGCGCGAGCACTGGGGCTGAGCAGACAGGGTGGCACAGGGCCAAAAGTTTGCACACCCCTGGGTTTATCTATTTGGAGCATATAAGAAAATGGTCCCTTTCTTATATTGGTCTTTCCTCCTCTGTCTCTCATCCCTCTTCTCCTCTTTCTCCTACGTTACGGAGGTGACATTTCTGAATGTCAGTTTCCAGATAGAATTGCAGCCAAGTGGGTGAAAAAAAATCCACGTAAATGAGATGTCAAACAGTGTAATTTTTATGCATAGATAATTTCTAATGAATACAATGAACACACCAGATTTTGTGGTGTAAAATTGCATGCCATTTTGGGACGATTTTGCATTGATAATATTGGAACAAAAGACCAAAATACCCAATGCTACATCGAATATGATAAACAAATATATAATTAAATGTTTGTCTTCTCACAAGTAAGGGTCATTTAGTAAACTCTTTGGCCAAAGCGTTATAAGCCTGCAGCCACGTCACGGCGTGACCACTATCCTAACACTACCTGCAGGCTTATAATACTTTGGCCAAAGTTTAACTAAATGACCCTTACTTATGAGAAGACAAAGAGTTAAGTATTTATCTAAATATTTTTTGTCATATTGGATGTAGCATTCGGTATTTTTGTCTTTTATTGTATACATTTGATCACACCCAGTAGCACCCCATTTGACACAAATATATATGATATGATGTGGTGGGTTTTGGGGTTAGAGCTTGCAGGGATTGTGTGTGTTTGTAAATTGACAGTATTGGAGTTTAATGAATAAGCCTCATTAAGATTTACACCAGCTGTGGCAGATGGGTGTAAAAAAATACTGGTAAAGGAGGGTGAAACTCGAGCAGTTTTTATTCAACAATTAAAACTGGTAACATTAAGGTCAATTCACGCTGCCCAAGTCCTTCTGCACCCAGAATTCATAGGCCACCACGTGACTTTGAGGGATTGGCCCTACCTAAGGACATGGGCCCTTGTGCCTTGTATCTGCTGTACCCACTACTGTAATCTAAATAAGCCATTTGTTTTTTTATTTGGGGTACTAACAGAGTTCGTGAGAAGGAAACAGAAAAAGAAATAAAGACGAGAGAGGAAATGGAGAAGAGGATGCAGGCGGTTATAACTCTGAAAAACAACATCTCTACAAACAGGGTACTGTTGATGAAAACAACTCTCATGTCACTAACTGATAACTACATACATACTGTAATTGCAACTGGGGGGTGGGAGGGGGGGGGGAGCACCCTGGCTGAACTGAAACTTATCAGGTTTAAAGTTCTCTACTTGAGAAACGTTTTGGCCGCCAGATCTTTCAGGGTCTGCGAGCCAGTAGGAAGCTGCATAGTCATTGGTTGTGGCTTCCTTTTAGTCGACCTCGGTGGCTGTCACGTACGGCACCCTGCGATCACGCGACCTGCATACGGGACAAGGATTAATACTCGCACTCGCAAGCGCTCCCACTTTTCACCTCCGCAAAGGTCCGTCAAATGAACAATATCTCCTCTACAGGACAAGGATTAATACACAACCCACAAGCTGCCCCACTCTTCACCTTCGCAAAGGTACCTCAAATGAGTTCTATCTCTCCTAGATCCGTCCCAATATGCAACCGCCACGAACAGCACACAAGTGAGCATGTGACTTAGATATGCAACCTGGGTTAATACACACGGCTACTCTAGCCAACTCACCTTTCTCCTCTGCAAGGTACCTCCAGTGAGTTAATATTAACCCCTCCCTCAATTGCAAATTATATCTATCCACTGACACCACCTGAGTTACAGTGGTTATGCAAATAAGAGATGTCAAATTAATATTTTCCAGGGCCCCAGGTCCATGTGTATTGTAGAAAAAACTATGCACTTTAACACACACAAATCAGTTGTAGCAAAATGTGTACGAAAACGTTAATACTCTCCCCAGAGCGTACAATAGTTCATTCAGAGCCCAAAGCATTACTTATTAAATGTTTTAATACTGCTGCGGCACAGTTTATTCGAGCATTTGCCCGTTCTGTGCCGCAGCAGTAGCCTGGCGCGCGCCCGAGTGTGACGGGCGCGCGCCGAAGCAGCGGAAGAGCGCCCTCCGATCGGGGCGCTCTCCCTACCGCTGCCGGGTCCGCCGGGTCCCCCGGAACCCCCTGCCGCTGTCCCGCGATCGCGGGACACCAGGGCTCCCTCGGGGAGCCCCTGGACACGCGTGCAGGGGGCGCACGCTCCCGATGACGCGTGACCGCGCGTCTATGACGCGCGGCACGCCGAGGGGCGGCCACTAGCAAGCCGGGAGATTTCCCGGCTTGCGGTACCGACCACACTTCAATAAAGTGTGTCGGTAGTGTACATATAAAAATACAGTGCTTAGGTTACAGAAAAGAGATTACAAGAAACATACAGTTACAATAAAATGCAGAACAGCTTCTTAAAATAAAATGATAAACATAAAAGAAAAACCTATACATTACCAAATGCCATAGATTTTCCCCAGATAGGCCACTGTTTTAGAATATGAGATCTACATGTTTTATCCAAAACACTCTTCTGGTAGGATCTGATTTTCATCATCTTTGCTCAGACTTAAATACAATTCTTTCCCATTGAATACAACCTAAACCCAGAACCCAGCCCCTGTCGTAAATCAACTGTGAGATTGACGGCTTTACCACAGAGTAAAACACCTCCCACCAAATGACGTTTAAACTCCTTTTCAATATCTAAATGTACTCATAACTTTCCTTAACTAACCCTTACACACCTGTGAGACACATCAATACATTCAGGCACTCATGGCGGGCGCGATAAGTGTAATTATTACCATCTTAATCCTAAATGTAAGAGATAAATTTGTATCTGTCTCTTAGTACCTGCTAGGCCTGACGTGTCTGTAATCATTATGTGCGACTTGGTTCTACGGATACACACATGTCATTTTTAGCATGTTCAGCAGACGTCACATGATATTCTCATTTTTAATAAAGTCACCCTTGGTTTGATGAAAAGTACAAATAAAAAAACGGGCGCTTACCTTTGGAATATTGATTCAGGGTGCAATACAATACCTATTAAAAACAATAAATGTGGTCTTTCACAGTGGAGTCTGTAAATCCCAGTGAGTCCCTCTGCTCAACCCCAGAGAGGGGTATCCGAACCCTTAATGTACATAGAAACAAAGGAAAATAGGGGGAGCAAAGGGTTAGAGGGAAACACACCTTCAACAACCGTTAATAACCTTCAGAGATGGACGTGAAATGAATAATAATAATGATTAAATACTCACACGGCCCTGTGTGAGTAAAAATACATAGGAGTATCTTACTGCTGAAACGTCTTCTTATCCCAGATAGTTGGTTATATTGGTAATAGAATGGGAATGAAGGGAGAAATATAAAATGGTAATAACCAGTTGATACTTACACGGCCATGTGTAAGCCCTATCCTTGAAAGGTTTCTGTAGGGTGCCTCTGGTATACCTGTCCAAGATTATTCCAGGGGTTCGACTCCCACATCTGCTGGCAGGCAGGATGTTGAATGGGGGTTCCCCTTCACTATCCTCACACCATTTTGGACATTGGAGGCTTCCGTAGTTAGTGGAAGCAAGTTGCAGTCACAGCCGCGCCAGAAGTTCCCATCTCTTCTGACTCCGGACGCGGAAGATAGTGCAACTGAGAGGCGGCTTGCCGACACAGCAACGGGAGCATAACGGGGATTTGTTATTTTTCATGTGAGTGATATCTTTTGTATTTTTAATGTTTAAATAAATCTACATTCCTTTTAATACTATCACTGACCCCTGGCTGTTACCTTACCTCACCCACCCCCGTTGGCTGAACCGGGGAGGGAAGACTAAAAGCGTGAGGATAGTGAAGGGGAACCCCCATTCAACACCCTGCCTGCCAGCAGATGTGGGAGTCGTACCCCTGGAATAATCTTGGACGGGTATACCAGAGGCACCCTACAGAAACCTTTCAAGGATAGGGCTTACACATGGCCGTGTAAGTATCATATGGTTATTACCATTTTATATTTCTCCCTTCATTCCCATTCTATTCCCAATATAACCAACTATCTGGGATAAGAAGACGTTTCAGCAGTAAGATACTCCTATGTATTTTTACTCACACAGGGCCGTGTGAGTATTTAATCATTATTATTATTCATTTCACGTCCATCTCTGAAGGTTATTAATGGTTGTTGAAGGTGTGTTTCCCTCTAACCCTTTGCTCCCCCTATTTTCCTTTGACCCTTGGTTTGATACCTTCTGTAGCCACACCTCTTGAACCTTGCACAACCATCTAGCGAACGTCTTTGAAGCTCAGCTGTAAAAAGACCATGTTTATAAACTTGTCACAGGCGCCACATTTTATTCCCGCGTCTGGCAACACAACCACCCTTATCTTGCGAATATATCCGTTTGTACCACTAGGTCTTCATAAGGTGATAACATACCATAAAAGCTCTCTTTGTACTTTTCTCACCCAACTTCAATCAAGCCCTTTTGAAGCTCCCACAGATTCATGGCAAATCAGAAACCCCAAATATTGTATTTTAACTTCAAATGGTAGCTCATTAGCCCATTAAGCACCAGAGGGATTAAAATACCTAATATCTCATGATATCATCATGACAGCGGCCATGGTGTTTCCTCCGTGTGGAGCACCATATTTGTCGTCTCACACCGTCACAAAAAACGACAAACTCCTCGGGAACCGCAGGATCACTGAATGTTGAGGGACCACAGAGCAGCTCAATATCGGGCAGGATTGCTGCTTTGAAGAAAGCAGTAATTCGTATAAGCCAGCAGTCTCCTTGCTTGCTCAAAGTGTATGTCAGGTACTCCGTTTTCACTCCTCGTGCAGTCTCTGCTTGACGCAGCATCCTGAAATCAGCTGCTTTCAAATCGTCATGAGACTGTGCTGTTTATTACAGACGTAGCAGCACTTACTGTTTTCGTTGCCACAGCGTCGCAGCTGCCACATCCCCCAGCGCATTGTTTTTGCCGAGTTTCGGTTGCGCCACCGAAAACAGTAACTGCTACATCTGTATATGCAGAGTAAAAAAACATGTACTACGTTTCGTGGGGATACGGACACACCTGAGGAAGGAAGGTTGTATACCCCCCGAAACGTAGTGCTTGTTTCTGGTGTGCATATGATATAATAAACAGTGGTTTGGGCATATTTGGACTGTCTTGCTGCAACTTTGAATTTCTATATCATGAGTATTTAAAGAAAGATGCCCAGAATAGCGGTTGACTTGAATTTTACTCAGTCACTTTCTCTATGTGATGATGTTTGAGTACTTTGCAACTTTAATTAATAGTACAGTTTAAAGCGGCAATCCAAGTCAGTGAATGTTTTGCACATTTTTTTTCCTCTCCAAATATATAGCATTGAAGCAGAGGGTCTTCAGAGCTGAACCCTGTTAATTTCAGCTTCGGGGGCCACTGCTTCTGGAGATACTTACCTCCGAAGTAGGTGCCGGTAGCGGCTCTCCTTGGTTGTCGGGGATCACGTAATTGCAGCTGTTTAAACATCTTGCACCCTGTAGTCCAATAGGAAGCAGTGATGTCATCAGTACGGCTTTCTATTGGCCCATGTGATGTGGGAGCTTTAAACTATAACCCTGCTTGCTCAGCCAGAGCAGCTACCAGCACCTACTTCAAGGTAAGTATCTCCGGGAGCAGGGGATGCCCGGAGCTGAAATGAATGGGCTTCAGCTCCGTAGATCCCCTTCTTCTATGCTATAAGAAATTAAAATATTTTGGGGGGAAAATTGCCATCTTGGATTGACCCTTTAACTGTTAAACAAAATGCATTGACACATGAACCTGTGGAAACATCTATCTATACTTGCAACTTTTTAGTGGCATTTTTTTCTATGGCAATCCATTGTGTAGTTTTACTGTTGTTGGTGTGACATATTTGGTATGTACTGTAAGATACGGCTACAACTGACTTTAACATGAAGAGATTTTAGATGATAGCAAGGATCTTCATATAACACTGCCCTTGTCATAAAATATTATCTCATGATTCCCAATTCCTATGATGCATTTGATAATGAATTCAGTTAATATGGGGCTTACATGATGCTCATTGCTACATGTATTTAAGTGCCTCTTCTTCCCACCACTATGCAGGAAAACCTACGATCCATTGAGGTTCGGAACAAAGCAAAAGCAGGGATGGCCAAGAAGCAGGAAATGTTGGATAAAGAGGCGGTGATTGCAAAAGGTGGAGATGTAACAAAGTTTGTGATCCATCAGAAAAGACTCCAAGAGTTTGAAAGAAAGAAGCTGTAAGTTCCGACTGCTCATACACTTGCAAGTCTACATTCGTTTAGCAGATATTTAGTACAAACAAGAAAATCATGCTTAGCACCATTATTGTATAATTTGTAGCTTGTTCCAAATAGCTCTGCTACTAACTCATTCATTTGTCTGCATAGCATTGAGTATTATATTTGGGTAGGACAGTAATTTAAATTATAATTTGGTTTTGGAGACAAGGTTAAGCTTGTATTACACATATTTAGTTACACCCGATTAAAAAGACATAACCTGCTATTCGAGTGCCCAATTGTTATGTTGCAAATGGGCCAACATTGTTGCCAAGCAAAATGTATCCAAATTGTATCCATGTCCCGTCGCCATCTTGGGTATCGTTGCTCTGACCTGGGGCGCTCTGAGTGTTTCCAAAATAGCGGGATACAGCTTGTGTTATTTGTTTTTTAAGTTTTCCAGCCATTGTTGGATATTTTGGCTGCCAGACGAGCCCCAAAAATTTGGAGTTCGTATTAGGAAAAAGCCTTCTTGATCTAGTTGCTGTGTGAGAGTCTCAGGAGCTCCCTCGCTAGCCGACCATCCCCTGCAACGTCACCGGAAGTCTCCTTAATGCCATTTTTAATTAGTTTTAAAGCATCCATTGATTTCTGTAGCAGGTTTTAGCCCAAGGAGTGCAAGATCTTTGCAACACTTTCCTGTTTGTGATAATTTGTTGACAATATTCCCAGCAGTTTCAGCTGCAAACTGTAACACATGATAATGTTACTTTAGTAGTATAAGGATACATTGTAGCTGGTGAGTTATACTGACTGAAGGATTGATTTAAAACTAAAAGGCGGCCATTCTGTTAGTCACGCAATAAGGATTTTTACAGATTTATGACAGGAGCACCCAACGATTGCCAGTTTTGGTAAGATTGAAGAATTATACATTGTCACATATGCAAATAAGAAACAAAAAAGGGAAGGGGGGGGGGGTGTAGTAATGCTTCTTTAAGAGCAGCTCATTTATCCACCTCAATTTCAGAGTAACAAAACTGTCAAGCAGTTTTACAGTTTCTAATAACATTTTCTACAGATGTCTAATACAAATGTGTATTTCTCATGATTTGCCACTACTTGTAGCCACTTTTGCATGCTTCAACATTGGGTGATAATTTGTATACCGTCTCATCACTAATATTTTTATATAGACAATTTGAAGAGAAACAGAAAATAAGGAAACAAGACATTATCAGTCGGATTTTGCAAGAGGAAGCTAGCCAAGAAAAACTAAAAAAACACGCCTCCTCCTTAGAAATACGCAGGAGCTGGGAACCCACCAAACTTAGAGCCAAAACACTTCAGTACATAGAGTCAACTACCTTTACAGACCCAGAAGAAGACCAGGAGCTGAAGGTAAGTAAGACCAAGTGTTATTCCAGAGTCAAAAAGCTAATTGTGTAAGGGCTAAAACAGCTTGTTGTAGAATTGTTGATGTTGCATTCTCTTTTAGGGTGTGCGTTTATACTGTAAGTAACCTAATATTCTTGGGCTATAAAGAGTAAATCTGATAACATACAGTATTAACACTCTGTATGCATCTAAAATGTTTGTGATGGTTGAGGTGGAACATGAGGAAGCATGTACCTTGAATTGTAATTAAACTAAATTCACATCATTAGGAACAATGTCATCTTTGTGTTTGTTCGCCTGTCGCTTTCTTTGTGTGATGTTGCATGGAAACAGAATCATATTTATTAAGCTTTCGTTTTTACACTAGTTTGGGCGGTTGTTTCAGGGATTGTGACCTCACCTTTCAGAAGTACACTCGGCTAATTTCCTATTTAACACCAATGTATGCAGTTTTTCCGTGGTCTGTTCAACCACATTTGCAAACAAAAATGAAATGCTGCGGGGCTGCACATTTTACATATTATCCACAGTTTTATGAAATGTGAATAGCATGTCAAAAATACTTCAGAGTTGATTATAGTACATAGCTAGCCACCCTGTCCCTTCTCAATTACCCATCAAAATGTATGTGAACGTTTGGAAGGTGCAGTGTCTCCACACACCAAAGGGAGCTATTGGAAGTGACATGTTTAAGGGGCTATCTCTAGGTGTTTGCTGCATTTGATAAGCCAAAGCATTTTCTTTTTCAAATGTTGGTCCTTTTGTTAGAATTAAACACTGTAACCTGAAACTTGGGATGTGTTCCATTTCTTATATTTTGTCACTGTTGTTGCTGAGTATTAAACAGGGTAGGCTCTGCCCCATGCACAGGAAAATGCCTTCACTTTTCCTTCCTTCTTCACATTTGGTCCTCAGACAGGAGGGGGCATGTACAATTATGATAACATAATCATTAGGGAAAATGTCAGACAGGCCAAGAATGGAGGAAACAGTTGTTTATGAATTAGTGAACGTTTGCCTGAGGAATCCGCTTTCATTGTATGTATGCTTACAATCTAAGTGGTAATTAGGGAGAACTTACAGAGACAGTAGGTGGGTGTTCTGGTAAGTGAGTCTGCAAAGGGGCAAAGTCAGTGCAGATGAGATGTATAGTATCAGCCAGCAGAGCTGCCCATATGCTTCGTTAAAGAGGTGTTTTAAGATTGGTCTTAAAAATGAAGAGAGAAGGTGCTAGTCGGATCCATTGTGCGTTGTTTACATAATGTCAGCTATATACTGTAGGTTTGCCCTTTTAAGGATCAATCTAGTTTGTTAAGAGGAATTTTGCTTGGATCATTTTACAGAAGCGGTGGCGCTCACCTTCACCTTTGTCAGCTGATGAAGACATGAGCACCACAGGGGAGCAGTCTTCTGACGTGGTGCAGCAACTCACGCATGATGCTGATGAAGAGGAAAATGATACTCTTGCTCAGCCAGAGTTTTTAGGATTGTGGAATCAAGACTATAAACTCTACAAGGTACAGAATGTTATGTATATCTTTTTATATATATACGTAGGTTATGGGTAGTGTGAAGAAGCAACTATCCTGGCCACCTAGGTTGTTTCGAAACCGAGGTGGCCAGGAGACCTAAATAGGGGGCTGAAAGTGACAGGAAGGATACACACTGAGAGATAGAGAAAGATGCAAAAAAAGGACAGCATAGAGCTGTGTTTTTTAAAAGGGGTTCCTAGGAACTCTTGGGTTGCCTGGGCACCCCTAGAGTGGTCCCTGCAATTTTCAGCTCATTTGAAAATTGTACCAAATACAGAAAAATGTACAATGCATGTGATCTCAGACGCGCTATTAGAGAGGGTTGGGGTTCCTTACCATGCATCTGATCTCAGACGCGCTATTAGAGAGGGTTGGGGTTCCTTACAATGCATCTGATCTCAGACGCGCTATTAGAGAGGGTTGGGGTTCCTTACAATGCATCTGATCTCAGACGCGCTATTAGAGAGGGTTGGGGTTCCTTACAATGCATCTGATCTCAGGCGTGCTATTAGAGAGGGTTGGGGTTCCTTACAATGCATCTGATCTTAGACGCGCTATTAGAGATGGTTGGGGTTCCTTACAATGCATCTGATCTCAGACGCGCTATTAGAGAGGGTTGTGGTTCCTTAGAATTTCACAATATAATTATACGGTTCCTTAACAAAAAAGTTTAATAAACACTGGCATAGAGTGTCAAAAGGAGATAGGTGAAATTGACAAATAGATATAATTCAGTTTTCCTGCATAAACAGCCCAGTTAATACAGTACATTGCACTATGTAGAATCCATGTTTTACATAGGATCTTTTGGGACCTAACCCTCAAACATTGGTTTCCTTGCTTTGTGCATTGAATACAGAATGGGGGTTCACTAAGGCAAAACATTTTCTTTTGGGGGAGCCCAGTTTAAAAAGATTGGTAAGCACTGGTTATAGATTGGAGGACTGGCCTAAGGTAATGGTTCCCAACTCCAGGGCTCAAGGCTCCTTAACGGACCAGGTATTAAGAACATCTGTGCTTGAGCAGAGGTTCAGTCATATGTTTCTATCCCTTCTTGCTCTAAGAGGTGCTTTTTCATTTTAACTTTAAAAAAAAAATGTAATTAAGAAATGTTTAAACTAATATTCTTTAGGAAGTTGCAGAATGGAAGAAATACAATCTCCTCATTTCTACACTAATACTCAAATGGT
This sequence comes from Ascaphus truei, assembly GCF_040206685.1. Lineage (NCBI taxonomy): Eukaryota > Metazoa > Chordata > Amphibia > Anura > Ascaphidae > Ascaphus > Ascaphus truei. The sequence continues at coordinate 74,231,065 of NC_134488.1, read as the reverse complement.
AATAGTCAGTGGTCGACAAATCACCAAAAAATCTACTCGCCGAACAAAAAAATCTACTCGCCACCTAGTACCACACGTGTGCTGCTTGGGCAAATAGGAGCTCGCCACGATGTTAAATCCACTCGCCCGGGGCGTGCAAATGTATAGGTTTGTCGAACACTGGTAATAGTTATACGTTATATTGTTCACAGATTGTTTTATGCAAAAGCACTGAAGCAGCCCTAAAAATATTGTGTAATAATATTAATATTTTTGTACTGTATGTAGCACTGATGGCGTTTGCAGACCTGCACATAGAATGTTGCAGGTACAAGGAGTCACTGCCCCGTAGAGTTTACAATATAATTCCGGTGGCTGAGGCCCAGGGAGATAAAGTGACTTGTCCAAGGTTACAAGGAGAGCTGACACTATGATTTAAACTGGGCTCAACTGCTTCAAAGGCAGTGACATTACCAGTGAGCTGCTCCTTCAGCCCATCGTGCATCTTTTGTGAGTCCCATTTTGGATTAGTGACCTGAATTGTGCTCCCTTCATCATATTAACCCGCACTTTTTATGTAGCTGGTCCAGTTGTTGTGTTTGTCTAAATACACATTCAGCAAGAGAAAGGGAAAATAAGAGAAGGATGCATGGAGCTGTGTGAAGTAACTAAGGCTTAGTGTAGGGGTGGCCATACCCAGTCAAAGGCCACCAACAGGTCACGGTTTCAGGATATCCCTCCTTCAGCATAGGTGGTGCAGTCTTTGACGAAGCCACTGATTGCGCCACCTGTGCTGGAGCAGGGATATCCTGAAAACCTGACCTGTTGCTGGACCTTGAGGACTGGAGTTGGCCGCCAGTGACTTAGTGCCCACTGTTCTGAACTGTCACGTATTATTAATGCATGTACAGATGGAGCAGACGGTATTACCCACATTAACATAAGTCAACGCACCAAATAACGTGTTAAATATCACGTGTGTTATCTCCTTAACTAGTGTTTTCAAAAGCACCACTGCTCAATAACTCTGCAGCGTTAACACAACGCATTGCATTCATGGGTGCAATAATGTCTGCTACATTTGTATGTGAAGAAAGTGGAAGAGAAAAGAAGACGGAATGATAACGCAATGTTTCCATTTATTAATCTGATTTTTAGCATAAGAGTGAATTCCATAAAACGTCTCATGTACTCAGACAGCAGGAATGTGAAGTAATGCTCAGAAACATTTATATATGCATAGCTCTCTGCAACCTGGTTGCTTATTTTGATTACTCATTTTCTAGACTATATTAGTTGGATGCCTGAAGATGAATCTGAAGATGCCTATGTTAATCTAGAGATATATTCTCAAAACCGCATATTTTCAGCATAGGCCTATCAGACATGTGTCATTTATGTGGGAGTTATTCATAATGCAGTAATGTAACACACACATCTTTCATTTACTGTACTTGAGTAGGATAGCACTGTTAGCACTATCACACTTTAATGAATAATCCCTGTGTTTTAAATACTCCTCAGATTCTTTATATATTCCATATTGCCCATCTTTCAACATTATCATGTAAGTGCTTAACTAGAGAATTTGGAATTACCCAGTATACCGAGGCTGCTAACAGGTAGTGCACACACTTTATGGCAACTTGATTGAAGAGAGACCCAGCAATGATTAATGAAACAATAAGCCTCCGGTATTGAAAACAGGGAGTTGGGTAATAGTAAGCCAGATAGAGGTACAGGGGGACACCTCCCTAAGGGGCGCCCCCAAGTAAATCACAGCCCGGCACTAACCGCCTCAATAATCTCCCTGAAATACCGCGTGGAGGTTAGGAGTACTCACGAAAAAGCCGTCCCTGTTGGTGCAGGGAATTCTGCAGCGGCTTCCTCCTCTGGTGTAGCTGGCGTCAGCGTGCTCCTCCGGAAATGATGACACAGGAAGAAGGGGGTAGGATGGTCCGTGGTTCACAGCAACTTCAGCAGCCAACGCATGGATGTCTAAAAAAACTTTATTGATCGCTAGCAGCAAACATCAGGCAACCACTCTAACAAGTCCATAGCCTGGACGAAACATGTTAGAGTGGTTGCCTGATGTTTGCTGCTAGCGATCAATAAAGTTTTTTTAGACATCCATGCGTTGGCTGCTGAAGTTGCTGTGAACCACGGACCATCCTACCCCCTTCTTTAAGTGCTTAACTAGCTGATTGTGTTTTCAGGTGAAAAAGCAGGTTTAGGAAGCCCTGAATATGCCTCTACGCATTGGATCCTCACGCACAAACAATGACCCTGCTTTCTGCTCTCAGTGCATTAACTGCAAAGGCATATATCACAATGTTTGTTGGTTTGTTTGATTTGAAGAATTGAACCTGGCAGTCAGATAAGCTGTTGATTTCAGAATGACCTCATGTGGAAATATGTCAGTTCAAGAAAACCACACACACGATTTTTTGTAACCCTCATCTTTAGGTCTGTAAACGTTAACAGGGCCGTATGTACTAAGCAGTGCTACTCCATAAGACACCTTCCACCACATTCAAGTGAATGGGGCTTTATGGTGTCTTCCGGTATGGAAGGGGGCTTATGAAGTAACACCGCTTAGTAAACATGGTCCATTAATTTGAATGAGCCATAAGGTGTCTGCCAGCACCAATGGTGTCCTGCAGAGTAGTAATTATTTGTCAATATGACCCTTATACTAAGTTCTTATACATCTAAATTACTGGACCACAATTTTGTAAGTTTACTTTGTATCAAAAACACCTATAGGTGTTTTAGAAAATCACCTAAAAGGCATTTACCAGTTTGATCAGAATAGCTAAAAAGGTTCCTATATTTGAGCTAATAACATACATGATATTAATATTTTGCTTTTGCTTTATAAATTCATGTGTTTTTTTTGTAGCTGCCAAAAGAGGAAATTGATTCGAAACCACTGGGAGGCAGTAAAATGGAAAAGGCGATTTTGGCTGAGAAACTGAGGAAGCTTCGTAGTGGAAACATTGAAAAGCAAGTGGTCTCAGGACATGAGTTCAAGGGATGTCCTTTTTATAGTAAACCAAACCTCATACATTTTAAGGTTAGTGTACAGACATTGCCATGAAAGATCTTATACCATTTCAAAGAAATCTGGAGAATGAAACAATTAGATTAGCCCATATTTAATAAGTGGTGCTACCTCTCAAGAAAAATGCCAGACACCCTCTGGCCTATTTAAGTGAATGGCCTCTAAGATGTCTTATAGCACTGGAAGGTGTTTTATGGAATAATACCACTTACTAAATATAGGCCAATGTGTTTCTGTTGTCAACTGGACTCTCTCTGATATGTAAAAGCAGACCAAACAAAGCCCAGGAATCCGAAATGCTTCCAGGTTCATACATTTGCTCCATAGATAAGTTCAGAAAGTCAGCATACATTAGTTTTATTTGAAGACTATTCTGTACAAGCCTTAAATACTCAATACTCCAGTGGAATAGTAACTCCTTTTTGGTGGGACCGGGCCTTATTCATTTAGCTGCAATAGTGCCGATCTCAGCCAAATTGTGGGGGAGATGCCATTGTATACCTTGCAATCTACAGCTTACTGTCTCTTTATTTAAATTTCAGGACCTTGATGTAGGTAAAACATACAAGAAAAAAGTAACTTTGACCAATGCATCCTATACCATTAACTTTTGCAAGCTGGTGGGAGTCAGTGACCATCTGAAGGATTTCATCATCATTCAGTAAGCTAAAGAGACATCAATACCTCCTTTACCTCAAATGAATCCAAATACTATTCTGTTTCCAATTCCACTTTCCCTTTTCATCCAGATCAAATACTTTATTATAAAATCCTCTAGGTATGCAAGGGAAATATTATTGTGAAAACAGAGATGAACGCATGAAAGATGCAAATTTCCCTCAATACTTTATACAAAACATTTAGGGCCACATCCGCTGAGCTCAATTAAATCAGGGTTCAAAACGGCACGTGACCTAAATCAGTAGATAACATTTATTTTACCTACGGAGGCAAGGATTCCAGGGAGGCAGGCGGTCCCCGGTGCTGAAATTAACGCAGCTCAGCTTCAAGTGAATTATCATGAACTCATTGCTATCTGCTCAATAATGGTTTCTCTATATGTTACGTAGAAGAGTAGGAATGAATTGTGTTGTGTTACAGTTCAGTCAAACAGACAAAGATTATTCCCACATAACCCAGAGCTGTGTGTTTGCATTATGAAGAAATCATTGGTACTAATATTAGAAAAACAAAAGTTGGAGATTTCAGAAAACTCTGCAAACTCTAGTTTATCTGAAGTCTGGAAAATGTTTAAATAAGGGGGAGCAACATGGCACAATGAAGGCGCCTTTATGAAGTGATAGTCAGGGACAGATTTTAGTGCATATGGTCGCTGATTCAGTAGTAATCTGTATTTAATTACACATGTGAGATTTAAACTATTACCGACATCCCTACTGATGAATCTCTCTTCCATTCCCAATCCCAATATTACCAGCGTAACTACATTTTATTATGAGAGTTTAGCTAAGCCCTGGTTCCCTAAATGCCATTTGTTTGTTCCAATACAGGATTATGAGAACCAGTTTGTTCTGTAATAACATTTATACAAACGTCCCTGTCCTGTAGCTTAACTGTGCATTATAAACACTTAGCAATCCCTAAAAAGTCTAAGAAATAACATAGTATTATTGTGATGCTACAGATGTAGCGAGATTAACTATTTGCGCTGCTCGGGGAAGCCGCAGAATCCTGACCGTGGGAAATCTATATGTGTGGGATCCCAATCAGAGGAACAACCCCCCGCAGGCAGTCACAGATTTTACTGTCCCCGTTTTGCTCTCGACACTGCTCCAGGGACAGTGAGTCTAGCTACATCTGTACTTCGGTATCCTTATGAATAATTAATTCTGATGGCCAGTGTTAATATTCACTGCATCATTGTGTAACATAAGTAATGTTTCTAGATTTTATGCTAGAAGCAGCTGATATTGTTTTCCCCCAAACCCCATGCTATTTATGTTTTTGTATTACCTGGGGAAGTCATGTGTAAAAACCACACAGTAGTTGCGACAAAATGCATAAAAGGAGATCAATTTAGAAACCAATAGCCTTTCATATATGACCACATTAATAAAACTCTCAGTTTTCAAGTCACATAGCTTTATAAGCAATTGTGCTATGTACGGAAATTAACAGTTTTCAAACCTCATGTGACATTGAAGGCTCCATGATGGCAATAGAATGATACATTTCATGGGCTGGTGAAATGAACATGTCACATTACAGTAGCTGATTTCCGTAGTACGTGAGAACTTTCACTTTATAGCTCACTGCCCTCACTTGGAATGCAAAGATGTTCTCTGAATGCCAATGATGCTTCACCGGAACAGTGAGACATATCTCACCATAATCCAGCACCACTTTCCATGATAATTGTAACTCTGTAACAGATGTTTGATATGAGTTTGCAGATCAAGAAGCTTTGAGGTAAATCCTTTTTTTGCTAAGACGTGCACTCCACAATTCAAAGAGCTTGCCTATCTATAATCTTTTTTTTTTTTTTTTACTTTTCAACGTTATATTAGAATTAAAAAAAAAATTCTGTTTTAAAACAGTTTTCCCTTTTTTGTGTTTGTCTCCAGCAAACACAAAGCATGCTCTGAATAAGTGTATCAAGTTGACGCAATTTAATTCATAATATGAATCCAAAATTTTCATGTGCATTGGCCAAATGATTTTCTTACATGTGATCTCTTGAGCAAAGAAGTTACCACAACCTCAGATGTGTCAGAGTTACAGTAAATAACGCAAGACTAAGAAAAACAGCACCATTTACAGATGCAGATTTTGATGTACACCATTATGATTTCTGAAACAACACCTCCTTAGATGCTCCAGAAAGCACTCGCTATATTGGTAATGTGATAAAGCACTTGGATAAATTAATGCTTTTAGCACTAGAGATGCGTGAAACTGTGAAGATCCGTTTTTTGGAATTTCCCTAGCTTTCACATTCAAAATCTGTTCCGCGGTGTAAAATCCCTTGGTGGATTGTTCCAGTTTCAATCCGTGCGGATGAATCAAAAACCGCCATTGGATATAATCTTCTGATGGATTTTACCCATCCAATCCGTGGATTCCGCAAACCGCTGGTGGATTTTAAGACTCCAATCCGTGGATTGCTGATTAAAAAAGAAATAGTCCGAAAAAGACGAATTGCCCTTTTTGAAATTGATTCGCTGAAATCCGCGGACCAAAGGAATCGGCCACTCCGCAGCGGATCCAAATCAGCCCCAAAAATTTGCCCTTCTCTACTTCGCACCAACTCAACATCGTAATGCCCATTTGCAATCCTTGATGCATATTCCTCTATTTAGATACATGAATTCCTACAAATGTATACAGACATTTTGGCACGCTGGTTATCTTATATTATTAATGCCAGCAAACCAATGCAGATCAATCATACTGCCACAGTGCTGCACAAAGATGTGGGGAAAAGATTAGAAAGAAACAATTGTATAGCAAGATAAATAATTATTAGATAGACATACCTATGATAAATCTGCATCACTTATTGTAATGTTAGTGGTGTTAGTGGGTCATAAAAGGACCCGCAAATTAGGTTATCGATTGAGTTTATTGGTGTAAGTGCGTTATTTAATAAAATGTAAAAAAAAACTTGAAGGACCCCCAAAATTGAAGAAAACATTATATTGTAGAAACTGCGTAAATAACAAATGCTGGAAGCGTTTTTTTTTTTTTTGCACTTGTGCTCATGCAGTGCGCTTGTGGTCTATATTCAGTGCCAATTGTTTTTCAGCCAAATGCAATGACTTAATTACAGTGCTTTGTAGCAAAATTGTTATGAAGCAAAATCCGGACTAATGCTTCTGCAACCAGGATCCTTTGTCACAAATAGTGCTCTATTCTGTGCAGGGACTGTAGTATTGGGCTTGTTGTTCCCAGCCTTAGGCCAAGAATATACTGTGTCTTAGCCAAAAAGCTGAGAAGTAACAAAGCTTCATTAGGTAAAATGATTTCTCCTGCACTGCTATTTTTCACTCTTTTAGGAGAAGTGAACATAATATGGGTTTAGACATTCTGCTTATTAAACCGTGTTAGTGCCAATTGGAGCACTGTTGACCACAAACTCCAATTGACTTCAATGGGGTCTGTCCCAATCTGCAATCTTAATTTCATGAATAATCCCTTTATGTGAAGTAAAAATATTCAAATCAAGTTAATCCTGTGCACGTACATTTACAATTATTAATACTGTATTGATTTTCACAGATTTGATCCACCTGGCCAAATGTCTGCTGGAATGTCATGTGAAATGATAGTTATATTTAAACCAATGGTAAGTGACCAGCTACAGTACTGTACATTATATAATTATATAATAATAATTATATATAGTCTATATAGTAATTCTATATAGTCCCAAGCGTACATTTTTGCTCAAATATCTCCATTGACTTTAATTGGAATTTTTGTCTTAAAACGGCTACATCGAACAATATAGAATATGGCCCCTTGTGTGAAGAGTGTACCATGGAAAGTTAATTTCTTCAGGAATTTGTATTTTATTTAAAAATATATACTTTCAATCTACGTACATTGTAAATTAAAGCATGGACTGTAGGTTGAGACTAGTCAAATGCATATTTTAAGGCTATTGATCTCATTTCCACACTGTTGAGATACCCTGTTAATTCCAAGGAGCTGAGCATATATTTACTTATTAATGTAATTACTTATTTTTCATACATGGCTTAATATTCTGTTACATTTTCAGCTATCAACAAATAATTATAATTTTAATACCATTGGCATCTCATTCTTAATAAAGAAAGGACACAATCTTTCATAATCAAACAAAGCAATGCAGTGAATGGGGTAATCTATTCCTGGGGTTTCCAATCTGTTAACACACATATTCCCAGGTAGCTCAAACTCCTACATCAACCACATCATGAATATATATTTATGTCAATTTGATGTAGCATTGGGCACCCCTGTCTTCTGTTTCCAATCTGTTTCCAATCTGTTCTCAGAGAACATTTTAAAGTCAGCTTTGTCATGTAACTTCCCTAATTCCGTTGCATTTTTCAGATAAATGAAGATCTTGAAGGAGAAGTGATGTTTTTGGCCCAGACTGGTTCATTTTCTATTCCTCTGAAATGTACAACCAAGAAATGTGAGGTAAGGCAAACATGGGAAAAGATCACTACTTACTGTACATGGGGGTTCCCCTTCCTCATACAAGTAAAGTAAACTGAATGGAGTACCATATACAAACTTAACCAGAGTGATTGGTTACCATAAGCAGTGACAATGGTATTTTTTCCTTCCAGTTGGCACTAGACAAAGAGTACATTGACTTTGGTACTCATGTGGTTGGTGAGACAGTATTACAGACCATCACCCTGACAAACTTGGGGGCTCTTGGAACAAGATTCCATATCCAGACATCAACGGAGGCGAATCAAACACAGAAGACAACGCATCAGACATCTTTGGAACAAATGGTAAGTCTGAGATTGTTTGTATTTACATAAACATTTGCAATATGGGTCTGACATGGCTAAACTGTTCCTCTGAACCATTTTGCTAATGCAAGTGACAAAAGAAGTAGCAGTTCACTGTGACAAAATTGCTAAAATATTGAAATTATTCAGCAGTACATTTTATGAACATTAAAAAACATACAAATTTACATGGCCATATATTTACTAAGCTGTGTGGGAAGGTGTCTTATGGCGTTTCAGAGCTTAGTGAATATGGCCCGCAATGCCTTATACCTTGACACAACATCTTACCTACTGTAATATGTTATTATCAGTGATGTGCTGAACTACAGAAGGTATACACATCTGTACTTCTCTTTATACACAACATCATTATCATTATACCTGTGGGTAGTCATTTCTAATTTTGTTAGATGAATAAAATAAACATGGACATGTACAACTGCATAAAATAATATGTAATTATGTATGAATGCTTAGACATCTCCAACTTCAGCTCGACATTTATCCGAATATAAAGGCACTGACAGCGCACCCGGATCGACAAACCAAGACAATATTGAAATAGACATGTCATACCAAACTGAAGCTGCTAGTGAAGAGACAAGTACCCAGGGCACAAAAACAGAAGAAACAAGGAGCAGCAAAATTAAAATCGATGCAACCATAGGTATACTCCTATTCAGGCTTGTAAATATAAATAAACAAGGGACTGTCATTTATGATTGTATTGTGTTTCGTAATATGTGGTTAAAATGGTCAAGCAAAGTGTGTGTAATTAAGTAATAATCCCCGAAGAACAGGGCATTACTTGCCAATAATGCCCTGGCTGGAAGAGTTGAAGGCCAGTAATGCCCTGTTCTGGGGGGATTATTACTATTATAGGCTAAATGTAGGCTTATTTCATAAATAATAGACACTTTTGTATAGTTAAATAGATTTTTTTATTAAAATAAAATGGTAAATACATGAAACCACCTCTATATATGCTTACACTGCAGATATCTATATCCACACACTGCCGCCCCCTCTGTGTACACACACACACACACACACAGCAGCTCAACACACACAAACTGCTGCTACACACACACACACACAACAGCACACCACACACAACACAGCACCTCTACACACACAGCAGCTCTACACACACAAGCACACACACCCACACACACACACACACTGGAGCTCTAGACACACCACACAGCACATCTACACACACACACAACACAGCACCTCTACACACACAACACAGCAGCTCTACACACACAAACTCTGCTGCTACACACACATGCTACACCCATAAACACTGCTGCTGACACTGACACACACACAGTAACTCTATACACACACAAACAGCTGCTACACATAGAACAGCACAACACACACACACACACACTGCAGCCACAATCAAAAATGCAGCCACTTACTAAACTTTGCACTCTCCCCCCCCCACCTCTCCACTCAACACAGCACCTCTACACACACACACCCCCACACACACACACAACACTGCACCTCTATGCACAACACAGCACATCTACACACACAACATACACACACATACACACAACAGTGCACCTCTATACACAGCACCTCTACACACAACACAGCACCTCTACACACACACAAACTGCTGCTACACACACATGCTACACCCATAAACACTGCTGCTGACACTGACACACACACACTGGAGCTCTATACTCACACACAGCACCTCTACACAGATATACAACACAACAGCACACACACACAGCTACTGACACACTCACACACAAACTGCAGCCACAAAGAAACTGCAGACAGCCACTTACTTATTTGCAGACTCCCCCCCCCCCCCCGCCCCCCAAATCAACTGAATCTGCTCAGAAAATAAATCTGTCAGCTCGGGAGGGGGAGGAGTCAACCCATGGCTGATACGTCCTGACCAATCCCTTGCCCTGTCTCAGAGCTGTTACTTCATTCAGACGAATCCCCTGCCCTGTCTCAGCTGTTCTGAAAGCTGATTGGCTGGAAATAAACACATTGAAAACTACACATTGCAAGCTACTTAAATTCCGGGCATTACTGATTGGATAATGCCTGGAATTTTAACCAATCAGAGAGCAGGGTTTTCAATAATGCCCGGAATTTTACTGCTTTAGCCTATAATGCAGTATACGGCTAACTAATAGCTACAGTGTTAAAGTCGCGGTCTTCGTATTACTTGATATTTTTGGGGAGGCGATAAGGGGATCATTTAGGTAATATAGCTGCGGAGTCCCGCTTGCTCCAGTGGCCAGTAGAAATCTGCGACATCAGGTGATGACTATTGGTGACTCAACTGCCATATTTGTAGTTTTTTGTGTCTTACACTGACACTAAAAAATGAAATATCTTTGGAACCAAGGGTTCATGTAGAATTAAAAAAAAGGAAAAAATGGGGACTGTTGCTTTACGATAAGGGAAAGTCAAATTTATTTCTGGGAAACTAAGATATGATAAGAACAACAGTACAGCTACTGGAATGTGCACACCAAATCTCAGCAGTGATTTTCCTGCACCATAAGCCATGTATATAATCACTTCACCATGAATAATAATTTTAATAGTGAAAGATATATTAAACCGTAATGATAACGGATGATTTTCTTTGTCCAGCCAGCTATTTTGATCCATATGTTATATCTAATCTAGATCATATTGGTGAAGAACATTCTACATCTATGGGAGACGCAGTGAATACAGATAAAGACCTACAAAGTTACTTTGAAGATGAGCTGGTAGAAATCAATCTGGGCGAGGTAAGAGGAGTCTACAGATAACAAGAGTTTATGTGGGTAGGCATGAATGGCTTTGTCTAAAGTTGTCTCTAATTTCAGATCACAGAAGGTGAAATAGGACCTTTTAACTCTGTGAAAATTCCCCTAATTTTCACTCCAAAAATTCCAGGAAAAGTACATGTATTGTTTGAGATTACCTTTGACAACCCCAGTTGCAACGCAGTAAGTATCACACGTAACAGGCTAAAAAGTTTGACATTCCAGACTTTATGGAGGAGGGGGGGGGGGTCGTCGGGCCTTCCTTCAGTCAGGCAGCTGGAGGAGTGGGCTGTCTGTCTGGGGGAGTGAGGGAGGTTAGAGGAGCAGGCTGCCTGTCTGAGGGAGCAGCACTTTAGAAGAGGGGGCCATCTGTCTGGAGGAGTGGGGGGAGGGGCTTTCCTGGTCATCCTTCCAGAGATTCAGGAGAAGGTCGGATGCCCCTATTTTCCAGGTGAGTGAGAGAAGGGGACATGACATTTGTAGGGGCGGGAGGGTGTTCCTAGGCCTGCCATTGGTGAACCGGGAGAGGGGCTGGCCATTTGCAATTTTTTAATTAATGTTATTTAAAAGCATTTATAACAATTAGTCAATAATAGTAATAATCCCCTCATTACCTATCCATTAGTGCCTGTTTTGCTTGGCTACTTCAACTTCTCCACCCTGGGCGTTAATGTCCAGTTAATACACTGTCCTGAGGGTATTTTTACTTAATTAAAATAATTGCAGGCCCGCTCGAGTACTGAGGTTATCCAAGATCTTGGTCGAATGACACAGCTCAAATGCAAAATATATATTTTTTTGTGCCATTCTGATATTAGTAAAAATATGTTGCCTTGTGTTTTACTGCATTATATCCTCTTGTATTAATTTATCTACATTATGGCCAACATAAATGAGTTCTGAGTTTGTAGAAATATCTGTTAATATTACTTTTGTAACTTGAGCCAAACAATACAGACCTCAGAAATGTCGACATTTTTTCCAGCTTTTGGTTGCAATAAATATTCAATTGTTTGGCTTTATGGGTGTCCACTTGATGATAGCTAAAGTTTAATTTAACTGCTGCTGTCCATGTAACAATTTGGACAACTTGAATATACAGTGTTTGTCTTTGAATGTTCACTTAAAAAAACAAACATTGTGTAGACTTCAGGCAAGTAAAATATACACAGTTGACATGTAATTTCTCCTTTCAGATAACTATTAAAGTCACTGGAGCTGCTATAGATGTCCCAGTCTATATTCCAAATCCAAACATTGATCTGAAAATATGTACATATGATCGATTGTATCAAGACAGTATTGTTGTTCAAAACAGGTATGCAACTGACACTAGATTTTCACGCAGTACATACAGTATAATAAATATATAGGACTTCTTGCCTCTCTCACACATTGGCTAAAGTTTCTAGCACCAATATGTTTAAGTTAAATAGAGCATTCTTTGAAAGTTTCAATCTGTCAAGGATATTTATTTTTAATCAAAGTAGACATTAGTTGTGAATAGAAGCTGAACAGCATATAAAGCTATTGAAGTTATTTTAATGTTGATCAGGATGGGTCAATTTGCCTGAAAACACAGATTAAAAAAAAAAAATCTGCCCTATGCATGAAACTTTTTAATCTTGTTTCTTAATTTTGGCACTGATCCCAGGTTCAGGTCACCTAAACCTGGCAGATTAAAGAAAATAATCACTAAAATAAGCACAACATGTTCAACCTCTAATCAGTGCTTTTATTGTAAAAAAAAAAAGAGGTGCAGGTACTCAGGGCTGCAGACTGCTTTTTTGGGGCCCAAGACTATAGTTTACACTGGGCTGCGGCCCCTCCACCTCCCCTAGTGTTGGCAGGCCTTACTAGCCCCTCAATACACATAACAACCCCCTCTCCAATACACATAACCCCCCAATACACACAATACACCCCCAATACACATAATACACCCCCAATACAACTAACCCACCTGCCCCAATAACTAATACACACATCATATACTTATTGTAGAAACCTGTTGCTTGACATATATGCCTAAACTCATCTGTTCTCTACTGCCTCAGCCATTTGTAGCCTCATAAAATAAAGGGGTGCTTATTATTCTGCCAATAACTTCTTCAACTTCTTCTTTATAAACTCCTTTACTAATGGGGAGGTTTACTATTAAGAACTGCAAATGCTATGTGTATTAAAACAAAATCTATCACCTTGTCACATAGTAGTCTGTTTGTACGTATCATTTTTTTTATTTTTTATATATACTTAGACATATAGAAAGCTTTTTGCAGAGGGGAAGCAGAAAAAGAGAGGAGGGGGGAAGGGGAAGTTCCCAGAGAGAACACACACACACTTCCTGCCTCTAAGAATGATACCTGGTGGGAGATAGGTCTGCACCGGTCTGTTTTTAGCTGCTCTGTAGAGCTCAGCCATGTGGGGGGCTTGGACACAGGCAAGGGTGGGGAGGGATTAGCTGAGTGCAGTGATGGCCCAGCCCCCTCAGCAAACAGGGAAAAAACATGCAGCAGGGGAAACAGAGGTGCCAGTACTGAGTACCAGACAGTACCGTCACAAAAAGAGTCCTGCCTCTAATTATAACATTGCGCTGTCCATTTCCAATGCCGAATTAGTTAAAAGAAAGTAGAGAAGGCAGACTGCATCAGTGACAGAGATTGTACAGACACTTCACAGCAGAGTTATTTGTGGAAAACAAATCACTTAAATGTTTACATTCTTCTTCACAAGCTCTAATTATCGTAGAGCTCCTATTTGCATGTATGACTCCTGAGATAATAGCAATACAATAAACTTTGAGTGCTGGAGTGACCTACAGTGCATCGAAAAAGAATGTGTTGCAGACATCTTCAGCATCTGAAGCACGTCATGTTCTCTCAATATGAAACAGAAAATAGAAATACTGGTCCCCAGGCACAATTGTGGGAACACAATTTGAACCAATGTTTTAAATAGTTAATAAAAAACACTTAACAGTCTATCTGAGCCATAAACAGGAAAAACATGTGTTGTTCCTATTGCAGAGCAACAACAGCCCTTCGTTTAAAGTTTGAAGTGTGTAAAGCTCTAAAGAATCACATGGAGCTGCTCCCAAAAACAGGCTTCATCCAGGCTCAGTCTTCCTTCAGTGTACAGCTCAAGTTCTTACCAAGGTGAGTATATACTAATACATAATTACTAGATCATGTTAAGCCTTATTTCACCGTAATAATGTATTATTCGCCAGAATACATCAAACCCAGCTAACTTCTGGAAAGTCATCAACAATATATTCTAGCCTTCTAGCCATAAACAACCATGTAATATCATTAAGGAGGATATTACTCTGACAAATCCCACTGACATTGCAAATGCATTCAATGATTACTTTGTGGGATTGCTTCTAACTTATTAGCGAAACGCCACCCGAACCACAAACATGAACCTCATTCTGACAGTACCCCTACAGCCCCACCCTCTCCCAACACTGCCCACCATTTTCAATTTGTCCCAGTATCTGAAGAGGAGATTACACAAGTGTTCCTCAAATTAAAACTAAGCAACCAATGTAGACCTAACTTACTGCAATCAAAGTTCCTAAGACTTGGTGCCCCAGCCATTGCCAAACCGATTGCTTCCCTAGTCAACTCTATTCTATCTCCAGGCCATATCCCTAAGACCTGGAAAACTGCCAGAGTTGTCCCAATCTTAAAAAGTGGGGACAAAAACTCTGTCTCAAACTACAGGCCAATCTCTCTTCTCCCAATACTATCCAAAGTCATGGAAAAAAGTGTTCACTCTAAATTAAGCGATTACTACAGTATACCAAGGCTAATTTCCCCAGCCAATCCCAACCTGGCTTTCGCCCCAAACACTCCACGGTAACTATCCTTCTAAAAGTTTGCAATGAGATCCAGTGTGGAATGGAACTGGGTCAATACTTGCAAAAAAAATCTAATTGTTTTTATCAAAGGATTTTACTGATGTACACCCCTTTTGTCGTAATCTTTGTTTAATGCCTTGCGTAATTGTTGTGAGTATTCTGCAGCTCTGATTATAGCATTTACTGTAGTAACCACA
The DNA here is from genome assembly GCF_040206685.1 of Ascaphus truei. Lineage (NCBI taxonomy): Eukaryota > Metazoa > Chordata > Amphibia > Anura > Ascaphidae > Ascaphus > Ascaphus truei. The sequence goes on along the minus strand of NC_134488.1, from coordinate 74,215,673 downwards.
AATTAGTATATTAAACTAAAATGGACCTTTACTTAATGCTTGGTGAATTGTCTGCAAACCGTGACAGACAGGCTTTTTTTTTGTGACCAATAAAGGACCAGTTGTGCACGATTGGTGACATCTCTAATTAGAGCAGCTGATTCAGTGTAGGTGGTATTACCTTTCTTGGAACGAAGATTAGAGTCCTTCATTGTTGAAATTAGTGTACAGAGCTTCTGAAATCTCGCCGTTTTTCTTCTTCAAGTGTATTAACACTTAGCTACAAATGTATGAAATGAATATTAGGTTTTTAGAATGAATATTTGACCATTTTGAATACATAATTAGAACTGTTCTCACGAAACCCCTTCATTAGAGATGGGGTTGCGGTGTATTACAGGCTCTTCAATCACTGAAAGGGCTTGTGTGAAATAAATGGTTTTATGGAGCTTGAAACATTACTTGCCTTCTAAACATTTACAGAATTATATCATTACTTTTGCTTCCCTTAAACTACCTCATGGATAACCTATTTGCAAAGCAAACCTGTTAATTCAACAGTACGCAAGGGACCATGCTTTATTTTAAATAACTTGGCAAACAATGCTTTTCATATTTCCGCTATATGCGGATCTGACACACTACCAAATAGTTGACCCAAATAACTACTGTGTGTTTTCTTGGCTCTGCTACTCTACTTCTGTTTTGCCTTCTGTTCTGAACTTTTTACTTACAGCTGTGCCTGATTAGTTTTAAGAATATTTATTCTGATCCAGAGTAGTGTGAGGCAGGTTCTTCAATCATTTATGTAGCTCCCCTCTGCACAGAACCAGAGTGCCAAGGGCTAATATCTGCGTTTGCTTACTGCTGTGTTTCGTTAGCCCACCCTCTGGTATGTTTTCTAACGTGCTACTGACCAAGAAACTCAGTACTAGAGCATATGTAGATACTAAGGCTGCGGCCCCGCTGGCGCTGACCACGCTCATGCTTGAGAGCGGTTACGTCACCAACTCTCTAAGCATGAGCGCTGGGTGTCCTGCCTATTTCACAGGTTAATTTTTTTTGTTTACTCAAGCTCCAAGTTTGAGTGAGCGTGCGTGAGCGCACACCGCGTGAGCGGGGATTTACACATTTAGATTTATCTAAGTAAAAGCGGCAAGCAACGTGCGCTCAGCGGGGACACAGCCTTAGGGAGGACATCCATCCGAGACCTACAACCGGGACCATAGGAATTTTTTACAGACGGATAAAGTGACTTGCCCAAGGTGCCAAGGAGCTGACACCGGGAATTAAACCAGGTTTCCGTGCTTCAAACTCAGTATCATTGTTTTACAGTCTCTATGTTGCTTTGAGCTGTCCACATAATTTTGCAGAACCAATACATTCCTGTCTCAAAGATTTTGAAATCTAAATTCTGGTGCTGAATGCATGGGGAGATTAATTATCTTGGCCGAAGTCATTTTGGAATTTTTAACATCATACATTTATATACTGTATTTGTAGTAAATAGAAAGTAGGCTATCAAATGAGGAACATCTACAGCCTGTAATGGAACATGATGATATTCAAGAAAATTAAAATGTGCTTCTCGTGTTTATCATTCCTCACATTGCTTTGTTGTGATCTCTGCTGCTGCCTTTGAGTCGTGTGGGGATCTCATTATTACTGACACTTGGGGGCCATCATTAATTAATGTCAATGTCAATAAGACATATGGACCGAGAGATAGCTTTACAGTTTGAAGCACAACCCCCAAGAAGAAGAACAGATTGTAAATGTTGGTTGGCTTACGTGTGTTTAATTAACTTTGGACGCAGGATGGTTATGTATATCAACCTAAGCAGGTGGTGCAATAACTGATGCCAAAAACATTATTCTTTAGCCATCATTGATGTTAGTTTAATGTTATGCAAATCCAAAGTAGTATGAGTGTAACTAGCAAATCGAAGTCATTTATTATCATTTACCAATAATGCACAAAGAAGTTCTGCAGTGCAGTACAACGGTGGTATAAGACAGCGGTGCGCAATCTGGGGGGCGCGCCCCCTGGGGGAGCAAGATTGTTATGAGGGGGCACAGGCGGTGGGCGGCAAAACCTGCTGTCTGCGGGCCGGCAGACACCAAAACATGCTGCGGGAGGGCGCATGGACATACAGACAGGCGGGGGACGGACGGGCAGGCGGGGTGGGGGGGGGGCTGAGGTGGACAGACACGGGGCAGACAGGAGGTGCTGGCAGGAAAGTTGATGGGGTTGCGGAGGTACGGCGGCTTAAGAGAAATGGCTCCAAAGAGGCCAGGGGAGGAGCACGCGCTAGAGCAGTGACAAAGTGCTCTGAACCTGCTCTCCTCCACTGGCTACCGGGTTCCTGCGATCCTCTGCACAGCTGACAAGTGGAAGAGTAGGCTGCAACTGTCAATGGTGCTATAAATGTAATAAAATCATTAAAAAGAAAGTAAAAACACAACAACATTTAAAACGAAAATAAATAAATAATACATAAAACTGGTAGGTAGGAGTGGATGACACTGGAGAAAGCAAATGGGAGAAGGAAAAAAGGGAGGGGGAGGGAAAAAAGGGGGGGGGGGTAGAGGGAAGCAAGGTAGCAAAGAGGTGGATGAATGCCCCCCAAATGGATTGCCTTTGTGCACCAGAAAAAAACATATTACCAGATGCCAGCAAACAATAAATGAAACAGTGATCCAATACTAGTATACTGCCTGCGCGCACGCCTGCAGCCCAAGCGATTTGTGAACTTGGCTGCAGGAGATTGTAGACGCGCGGCGGTCACGTCACGAAGCTGGTTCGCCCTCATTGGCTGAACCAGCTCTCGTGCACTGCTGTCATGTTATTTTGATTACATCAGGCAGGGGGGGCCTGAGAAATTTCATGGATGAAAAGGGGGGCTCGGTATAAATGTTTGCTCACCCCTGGTATAAGACAATAACAAGTGTGACAAACGCCACCCTTGCATAGCGCTGACGTCTGGGCTCTTCCCGACACAGTCTTCTAGGGTTTATGTAGAGAAACACAAGGATAAGACGTAGTATTATAGTGCGTAACTCAGGCTTCTGCCTATTTTATTTCGTCCCAGTAGGGGACTGCAGTTTCAACAGCTACATGTTGGAGGCACTCAGCCATTAACCTTCAGTGGTTATTCTTACATTAGTGACACAATATTTTATACAGCCTGTCACTTTAAGAAAACGAAATCATAAAAGTAAAGCATATCCTTTTTAGAGAAACAAACTATACAGAAGTATAAGCCTTTCTAATTGTTGCTGGCCAACTAACCAGGTTCCCAGCGTAAACAACACACTCCTGTTTAGGGTTACCATATATTTGTAACGTTGCTGACTGCAAAACAGGATATGGACCACAGGGCAGAGGTAGGGAGTAATACACGACCTTGGCCTAGGATCAGAGGCCTGGGATGCAGGGGTAATCAGGTACGTTCCGGGGTCGAGGCAAGCAGAGGTAGTTAGGTCTGGTTCCGAAGTCGAGGCAAGCGGCAGGTAAGGGGTAGTCAGATTCGGTTCCAAGGTGAAGACAGGCAGCAGGCAAGCAAAGGCAAGGGAGAGCTCAAACAGGACAAGGTTTCCAGTACTTTGCACGAGCAAAGACTTGTAGCAGCTGCCTGCTATTTAAGGCCAGAGGCAGCTGCTGACAATGAGAGCTAAAGAGAGGCTGATTTCCTGTCAGGGGAGTAAGGGCAGGATTTTCCAGGAAGCAGGATGGCTGTATATATATTGTGTTCTTATCTGATAGATGGGGACAGCGTCCCAATAGATTGTCCCAATAGATTCTCTGCAATCCTTCCGGATACTGCAACACATGAAGGGGGAGTCCTCCCCGAACTGGATGAAGGGGAGCGGCAATACTCCCAGACTTCAGGCTCTAGGAGAGATACTGACTGTAGTGGTGGGCTCGGTTCCAAATGAGTCCAGGCAAATCTTCTGGGTACTGCGATACTTGAAAGGGGCGTCCTCCCCTAACTGGATGCAGGGGAGCCGCGATACCCCCAGCCTCCAGTCTCTAGGAGAGAGACTGAAACAGCAAACCTTTCTGCCCTAAATACCTGTTACTGTAATTAGGTGAGCAGGTGAGGGGGAACCAGAACCACTATAAACTATGGCCTGGATTCTTTATCCACCAGCCTCAGAAAATGTGAAGCTGTGAAATGGATCCTTTTAGACTATTTCTGCACTTTCTGACCTAAATCGGGCAGAAAGCTGCCTAATATCCTGGGACTATGTCACACAAGCTTAACAAACAGATTAACAAAAATGTACATATGATGACAAAATAGGTCAGCTGTTCCATGTTCCAAGGATCTTACAGTGTTTGTAAGGGGTGAATTCTATATCTGCCAAAGTTGCCGCTTGGTTCGTTTTTTTGGCCGGAAATCCCCGTAGACTTCAATGAGGTTTTTTGGCAGAAAATTAGCTGAGCAGCTGCTTTGGTAGATAAGGCCCCAAGAGATGGAAAGAGGAAGGAAAACACAAGTGTGGAATGCTGGTAGTCATTGAAGCAGCAATCCTGCAATGTAATTTTTTATAGTTATAGGTGGGAAGCCGGGGGTCTCTGGAGCTGAACTGTGTTCATTTGAACTCTGGGGATCCACTGCCTCCTGAGCTACCTCTGTAGGGGGTGCCGATAGCAGCTCCAGCTGGGGCTGCATGTGGCTATCGAAATGGTGGGTTAACTGTCACGCGGGCCAATAGGAAGCCGTGATGTTATCCCTGGTGGTTTCCTATTAGCCCACGTGACCTGGACCTTTAAAAATGCAGAGCTGCTACCTACGGAGGTTAGTATCTCTGGAAGCAGGGGGTTCCCAGAACTGAAATTAATGGGGTTCCGCTCCGGAGACCCCCTGCATTCCACCTATTAACCCCCCCCCCCACATGTTTTGCTCCTTGAATGTATGTTCTGAGCTAATCTTGTGTTCAATTTTTTAAGAAATGTTCACATTTAGAAGAAGAACACCATGACTAATGTATGGCTATTTTTCAATATAATTTGCACATTCCTGGAAATGTACGCAGTGGAAAAAATTAATTTGCATTTTACCCTATTGTACAGGAGAACATTATATTTTAATGATAAGATAAATTACAAACTTATTTTCTTATGCTGTTTCTCATGTACTTTGTTACAAAATTGTTGCATACATAATTTGAAGATGGACACAATTTCCTCACAACATCTGCTAAATTCCCCTTTTATCCTTGGATAAGTTGAATTGGTGAAGCATTCTTCCTGAATCAGTCACATTGTACTGTTAAAAGTATAGATTGAGGGACATTATTTAATCACTTTTATTATCATTATTAGAGTTAAAAGGGAAGAGTAAACATTACCATATAAGATTAGAGTCACACACACGTGAAGAAAGCAGATATTTATTTTTACACATGATCCAAGGGTGATTGTATTTTGCTAAGGAAGTGACACCCTGTTGGATAAAGGAGCCTGGTAAATTGCATTAACCTTTCCCGTCTTGAAATTCTTTACTTCAAATCTTTTCACTCAGCTGTGTATTTGTAGTGGTCAGCATGATAGCAAAGATTACAGGACCTATTCCTACAGGATATCCCCAAAGCTTCTGTGTTTTGAAACACAAACTAATGCAGAATAATTATGCAGCTACTGCACTGCTCACAGACTTAAAAACGCTGTTCTGTTTTATTTTTGTTCCAGACTCTCTCTTTCAGGAGATGCCAGTGATTATTTTGATAAGGAGACTGGCGTTTTGGAGGCCCCAATGACGATATCAGTTGCTGACCAGGTTAGCTCACCTTCTGTTTCTGGAAGAACTATTATAACTCTGTATACATAAACAATGGGTGACTAGTGACTTGTGGCCCAACCGGAAGCAAAAGGGTTTATAAAAGTTTCATATCCTTGTGTAGACGTACCTTTAAGTACTAAAGGAGCCTGAAATACATTGTGATGTTGAGTCACTTAGATATTTTAGTCTGGATTCAACTGGTAGTAAACGGATTATGAATTCAACCATGTGTGGAAGGACATTTGAAACAAGCTTAGACAAACCATTATTTTTGGAAAGAAAATTAAACAAGTGCCACAAATAGTGGTCAATAATTGAACCTTTGTATAAAGAGTTAGGTATGTGCTCGTTTTTCTCTCATCTCCCATATCAATTTTGTGACTAAACAATTAAAGGCCGACTTATGATATCTCAATAATGACACAGAATCCCAAAATCAACAGGGCATAGTTGTCCGCATTTCATTTCACGTGAATTTGATGCAGCATATGACATGTCTTCCTCATGAGTTTGCAGCTAAGTGCATGAGGCACATAAATGTCAGTCTTCCAATGCACAGCTCCATCTAACGTCTCTGAAAGCTTGTGTCAGCTGTTGGCTGCTGAGTAAACACTTTCCTGCCTCTTCGCTAGCTACAGTAAATGGCCGTGGGGACAATAAAAGGATGGGTAATACTGCTGACTACTAAAGACAACTGTAGAGCCTGAAGGGATAGCAGAATTCAGAAAAAGATATTTAAATGTATCAACAAATCTGTAATAACACATCTGTTTCCTTCATTATATATTTGTGTTTCCACCTTTTTATACATATAATGTGCATAGCAACTTGGATTATGCTTTGTAGTATCAGACCAGCCAGTGATTTTCTATGATTCTTCGTCCATCTTGTGTTTCAGACCCGGCCTGTTCTTTTTGCTGTCCATGCTATTATTACCACGTCGGATTTGGAAATTAAGCCAGCGGAAGTGGATTTTGGATACTGCACAATCTTTGAAGCTGTTCAGACCTCCGTTCAACTAACAAACAAGTCTATCCTGCCCCAAGAGTTTGGTTTTGTGGGAATGCCAGAGGTACAAATTGTATTACTCTTATCTCCCCTTTACTTTATACTTTTTCATAAAACCAATAAGTGAGCACAATTTGGTTTATAAGATTATTTAAACTGATTTGACCAGTCCTTTTCCAACCATGCTAAATACAAACGCTAACCATCCTAATGTGATAATAAAGTGTGCCAAAGAAGATGTATGGATGGTTTCTCAGCAAAACATGTGAAATCTTATATATAGTTTTAATAAATCAGTTCTGTAGTATTAGATAATAGTGACAGTTTTTTTAAAATTTATTATTTATGAACTCAATGCCATTTTGAATGAGTTTTAATATACTGCGCATTCTTTGATTTCTATAGCAGGCTTTAGCCCACCTCCCAAGAAGGTCAAGATCTTTGTAACACTTTCCTGTTTGTGATAATTTGTTGCCAATGTTCCCAGCAGTTTGAGCTGCAAACTCTAACGATAGTCAATGTTGCCTTAGTAATATCAGGATATATTGTAGCTGCTGAGTTACACTAACTGAAGGATTGATTAAAACTGAAAGGTGACCATTTTGTTAAGCACACAATCAGGATTTTTACAGATGTATAACAGGAGCACCAAACGATTGCCAGCTTAGGTAAGAATGTAGAATTATACATGCTTTACATATAAAAATAAGGAAAAAAAGAAGTCAAAATGTATTGTTGCTTTAAAGCAGCAATTACAATAGTTCTAGTGAGAATCAGGAATTATAAGCACAGCTCTGATCATTAACGTTGCTTCAGCCAAAAAGATATGAAATGCAGAACTGAGAAGGTTACTCCTGTACAACTGCCCACACAGCTGTCCACAAATTGAAGATAACAGACTACTTTCTATACAGAAATGATACTAAATATCATTAGTAGATTATATAAGTACAACATGTGTTTGTGCACAGCCAAGTACACTATGAGGTGAATACAGTAACTAGGAATGACCTACTTGTAAAGACGGTTTCAGTGAAATAAGGAGGCCTCTTGGGTCTCTTCTCTGACTATTTACCAATCTGATGGAAAACATGAGATGAGCTGTAATGTGAGGGAGGTATTGCATTCCTCGATCATTTTGCAATTTTCCCAGAACGCTCAACTTGAATGTGAGATATTGAATTACTCCCACCCTATAACACAACTTCTGCAAAGAAACAGCTAATACATGATGTCATTAGGCATGTGTTCCTAATCATACTGATAGTGTTTGTAAGGTTCGGAAACTTGAGATTCTTATTTACTGTAATGAATAATTAATATATATTTTTTTAATCTAATATATTTCTACCTTGTTTATTATTTGGATTTATAGTATGTAGAGATTCAACCCAATGATGGATTCGGAACCCTTCTTCCCCGGGAGACTGTGCTGCTGGATATTATATTTAGAGCTGAGAAGGCAAAAGAATACAAGTTTGAGCTTACTTGCAAGTCCGCTATCAACAGGTAAATATATACATGGCCTGCCTGGGATAGAAATAAGTGAGAAAGTGTTTGCATTTTACATGACCCCCAAAGACTCTTCTTCTTAAGACTTCTCTCTCTGTAAGTTGAGGTAACAGAGCACCTCTGTTGCTTCATTGCATTTGTCATATCACTGCAGTTGTACACCATTTTCTATGGGCCTCAGGCAGAGCTTTAAAGCCTTTTGAATTGCTAATGATTAATTATAGATTTTTTTGTGTGAAAAAAAATATTTCTGAGACTAAATGTAACTTGAAAAGGTGTGACATACTGTGGTACCTTTAGTGTCACTGACAAATAACTTGTGAAAGAGTCTACAGTATATTGCCTATAACATGTTGTGAGAACAAGCATTAAGATCTTCAGTGTTGGCAAAGAAAGACATTTATCATCTGTGCATGTATCATGTTTAATCCATTCTGTTGTTTTGTTTGTGTTCCCAGACAATTCAAGGTGTTTTGCAAAGCTGTTGGGGTCCATCCACCTCTTGAACTATCTCACTCTTTGATACAGTTTCCTGCAACAGCTTTAAATGACATCTCCACAGCAATCTTGTATGTTATCAATTCACACACCAGTGGCAATGAGTTCACCCATCCTGTTCCAAGGATCGGCAAGGGTCACATTGCTCCAGTTGCACCTACATCTTTTGAGTTCCATGTGTCAGAAGATTCTCCTGTCACCATTTCCCCATTGGTTGGCACTATTTTGCCTGGGGAGGTAAAAGGATTTCAATGATTATTTTATGAGTCTAAGTAAAATGGTCATGAGAGGACACATGTATTGAATATTCTACATGTTACATTTACATGTGCAAATGTCTTATTTCATCTTTTTCAAGCTGTAACCCCCCTGGTTTGTAGGGCATCTAAACTTGAGTTCTTATTTTACACAAGTCAGATTTATTTTGATTGCTGTGTGATCGACAATTCACCAACAGCTCCTACAACACTGAAATGATTAGTAACTTATAATATTATCATCATCAAAGATGTTATACAGAATAATAAGTCACTGTTAAGTCTTGCGGCAACTGTGGAGTGTATCCCAGTTTCTGGAAATGGCAGGGCAGGCAGCGAGAGGCATAGTCGGGGTCACAGGCAAATGTCCGTGGCAGGCAGCGAGAGGTGTGGTCGATAGGCAAGCAGGGGTCTAGTAACGACAACAGGAACAACATGTGCAGCAAGACAGCAAGTTAGTCTACCCAGGAAGCACCAGTATAAACAAGCAAGGAGGAACGGGAAGGGGAGTTTTATATAGGTCTGGCTGGAGGCATGGGACAAGTGCAGGTGATTATGATCATGATCTGTAGTGAGCTGTCTGCAGACTCAGGCAGCTAGGATCAGCAGACCTGGTGCAATGTCAGTGGGATTTGTCAGAGTATTATCATCCTTAATGATATTAGATGGTTGTTGATGGCTAGAAGGCTGGAATATATTGTTGATAACCTTCCAGAAATTCGCTGGATTTGAAGGATTCTGATGAAGATTGTCAGAGTAATATTGAGCTTTTGCTAGTCTTGTTTGACTTGTGCACATATTCCGCAGGCATCTGTAGTTATTAAGATCCTTGGTAGTGCCAGTTACTTTGTAGATTTTCAACAAGACATTCCTAAAATGGTAAAGAGCACTACTATAACGTCGGATGTAACCCACGGAAGGTGGGCCTCCGTACTCTTATCCTGCATAGTGGAGCATCAGTATCACAGAGTTTTAAGAACTCTGTTTAGAAATAATTGAGCGCAGATTCGGGGTCAGGTATTAAGTTGATTCTGTACCAAGGGCAGTTGGTAAGATAAGCCAGAAACTGGATGTGGGTTAAAGTTACTAAATGTTCTAGTGAGTAAATTTTAGGGCGTGATTGGGGTGGTCTGATTTTACATACACAGTACTGTAAGATATGTGCAGAGGTACAACCAGGGAGACATATTTGGGGAAAATAAACCTTGGCTTTTATTCAGCCTGTAGCTTTAAGCAATACATTTAAGGAAGAACGCAAATAAATAAACAGCCTGCCCCTTTGTAAGGGCTAACTCACTTTCCCAGTCCCTATCTTCAGTGCTGTGAGGATAGGCCTCTTGCCAACCTATGACCACAAAGTCCAAAGAGGTGTCAGTCACTGGGTCTGGCGGGTTCCAGGGTCCGTTGTGCCCTGGAATAGAGGTCTGGTTCCTGGGACAAGCAGGAGGCTTTTCTACCTCTCTGATAAGCCAGGTGGAGACTGGTTAATTGTCTGTAGCTGCAATTAACCAGCTCCCTGCTGGATTCCTCAGACCAATACAGGATTTCTAGTGAAGCCCTTTTAGACAGGGGTTCTGGCCTGTCACGAGTTCCGTATTGCATGGCCACTGAAAATGTCAAGAAGGATACCAGAGGATTGGATTATGTTGGGACTAAAGGATAGAATCCAGTCTAGCAAGGAATGGTTATGAGATGTTAGGTTTGTCCATGTGGATTGGGAAATTAGTTGGGTTAGGTTTAGTGGCTTGAGTTGTCTGGATTTTGTATTTTTAGGGCAAGCCAATTGTAGTTGAAATCCCCAAGAACTAATAGCTCACACTTTCCATTCAGAGAGGAAATTGAGCCAAGAAGCTGAGTGATATCAGTCAGGGATTATAGTGGGGCTTTAGGGGAACGGTAGATGTCAGCAATAAGAACGGGATTAGAAATTCTGGGGGGAGGCAAATTCTGCCAACTAGGATTTCAAAAGAGGATGGGCTTGGGGGATAATTTAGCAGCGTAAATTGTAAGGTGTCTTCCTTTTAAAGTAACACCCTGTCTCCTCTCTTTGACCTGTCTTTCCTAGAGATGGAGTATCCCTGAATGGTGATATTTGCATTGAGGGTTTTAGGCGTTAGCCATGTTTCTGTGAGAATGATGGCTTTGGGTTTATGCATAAGGCATCATGTCCTTAGTTCATTCAGTTTGGGCAACAGGCTACGGATATTTATATGAGCGACAGATAGCCCTGTTTGGAATTTGAAAGGGGTATGGGACAGAGTTGAAAAGGGGGGGGGGGCTAGGTTAAGTTCAGTATTGCCTGTTAAAGAGAGTAATAGTAAAAATAGAAATTTGAGTAGTTGTTTGCAAGGTGTAAATTGGTGATGTTTGCCATTAGAATGTGTGCTGGTTGGTGTACTGGTTTTCAGAGTTCTCCATCAATATTCAGTAGACAATGCAAGGCTTTTGAGTTGCCCAAGATGTATGATGATATTGGGTGTCAGCCAGAAGGGAGCAGTTTGTAGTGGATAGAGAGAGTAACATCTCAATGAGGCCACAGTAAATGGCAGACTTTAGGTAATAGCATGTTTATTATCACAAAGGTAGGTAACTTTGCACGAAGCTGTGGTAAGCCAAGTTAGTGTGTGCATTGAGTACACAGCAGATGTGTGCCTTTTACTTGCCACAGAAAGTGTGCAGCATTTGCAATGCTAGGGTCAATTCTTGGATTTCAGAGGGATTTGGGGGAAGGGAGAGGAAGTTGTGTGCAGACAAGTGCTGGGAGAGACAGCAGTAAATAGGGGGGTTAATTGTGCAGGCTAAATATGCAAAGTATATTTAAATGAGTCATACCCAACAGCTCATACAATATTTCCATAAGACCTATACTGACAAGTCTAATGTGATGAGGAAGGTACTTGTGCCAGGCCCAGCAGGATCTGAACCCACAAGCTCTTGCTATTGTGAACAGCAGCTCTAGCATTTAACTAAACCAGATGCTGGGAAGCTCTATTGTCATAACATACGGTTGAGCTCTACTCGTCACATCTTGAGCTCCTTAACCATGGCTTACTTTAAAAGCAGACCACTTTCACTTCCTGGTTGCCAGTTCAATGTACCTTGTGCACAAAAGGAGCACACCTGAGATACCTGGGAGATGTGACAGTGGAGCTTCCCCGCATCTGGTTTAGTTCAATGCTGATGCTGGTTTAGTTCTCTCTCTCTGTGTACAATCTGTGCGGATTGACTGCTTAAGCATATGATGAGTCACTTTTTATAGACATGGTTTAAATTATGTGATCTGTAATACAGAATACAGCTAGTTGTCAAATTGTATTCCGTGATTTATGACCATAGCAAACTATGTGGTTTTACAAGGACAAGCTTGCAGCTACTAGAATATGCCCCAATAGATATATAACTTTATTAACTCTGTTTGCTTCTTTTGTCTTCTCTCCATCACAGAGATGCATGATCCAAGTGTCCTTCAGACCCACAGTTTCAGATCAGGAAATCAGGGAGGAGGCAATGTGTATACTGATCCGGGCTGCTGAAGCTAAAGCAGTTCGGGAAAAAGCATTGATGGCAGCATTAATGGCGGAAAGTGAAATAGAGGTATAAAATATTCCTGGTAGTGTGCACTCTACGCAGATGATACTCACTGTTAAATGCCGACTCACACTTATCTATCCCCGGCAGTAAGGTCCCACATTCATAAACAGATGTTAATCTCATATGTTCCTCTCACAATTTTGGGGCTTATTCTGTAAGCTGCAATAACGCTTCCTCCTCGTCCTGTTCTCCCTCCTCCTGTTGGCGCCGGATCCAACTTCCACCTGTAAGGAATCAGGGAACACGTCCTTTGTGATGTGTTCCCTCCTTACCTAGTGCTGCTGCTCTAGGGTGGGTACCGGGAGTGGTTAACCCCTTCATTACCATAGCGGTTACCACCGTTATGGTAGTGAAGGGGTTAACTCCATCCGCAACCTTCCTGGCAGACCTAACCACCCACTCTGTGGCAACTACCCTCTTCATCCACCCCCTCTGCCCCCAATAAACAGGGTAGTCAGGTTTAACCCCTTCATTGCCTTAGCGGCTAGCCACTAAGGTAATGAAGCTGTTTTAATTTACATTTTAATACCAATGTACGGGAGCAGGGGGTCTCCGGAGCTGAACCGCATTGATTTCAGCCTCTGGGACACCCTACTTTCCAAGTTACAGGCCCTGGTACTGTATGTCTAAGATTATCGGGGCTACTAGAATAGCGTGATCTTAGCAAAATGGCGATCTGGAGCTATTTTCGGCTCCCGCTCGGTGTGCTTGAGCAGGAGTGCTACCGCTCGGGAAAATGCATTTCTCGAACGAGTTTGGCAAGTTATTCTGAATAGCAAACTGGCCAAATCGTTCGGGAAGTGCTCAAAAAGCTCAATGAGTTAGTTATCGAAGTTACTAGAATAGGCCCCTAGGTACTCGGTAACTTACAATTTAGCATAGCCCAACATTCACAATAACTGTAAAAAAGTACTGTGCACATCAACTTGTTGGGGCTGTTTTGTCCCCAAAATATTACACTTTATTCCTGTTATCTTTTTTTTTTTTAATTTACCTTGGTCTTTTTTGGGGTATTGACATATAGGAAATATACATATGCTTGCCCAGCTTAATTGAACAGATTTTAGTTTATTATGGTACTTTGACTTGAACTGTAATCAGATATTCTTGAGAACCATTCTTTTGTTTGCCTGATTATTATAGCATTTGTTTCTTACTGTAATTATGTTTGATGTCTTGGAAATGGTCGAGAAGGTCAAATGCCTTTTGATTTGATCAGAAATAATATAATAAACGCTTAACATGCATAGAAATGTAAGGTGGTGGAATTACAGAAGGAAATTACCTCTTTGACTGAGTCACTGAACCATAACGGGTCATTTTTAACTTTCAGTGTTTCAACTGTGAACTATAATGTAATTTAAGATTTACAGTACTGAAAGACTGCTGGTTGCAACATTGCTGATTTGTTTCAGAATGAATTGACTACAAGTAGTTATAGGAACTCCAGTAGTTATCCAATACTTAAATAGTTAAATCCACTTCATTTAATGAATATTTTAATATTTCTGATAACTGGCTGACATGGTTACCCTACTTTAAGAAGATGTTGTACAAGTATAAATTGCAGAGTTCTGTAGTGACAAAGGTCTATTTAATGCCATCATAGAAATTATAATATGCTCTCATCTGTTTCAGAGTAAGAAGGAGAAAATAAACAAGCCTGCAAAGAGAGAAAAGAGAAAGCAACTTGCATCCCCCAAGCAGCCCCAAAGGGAAAAAGTCACAAAGCTGGTGGAGCCTATTCCGATTGAGTTACCCAAGTTAGAGGAAATAAGAGTGGAGTAAGCACAAAACATAGACTGAAATACAGAGCAGAATTTGATGTGTTACTTTTCATGTGTTGATGTCGGGTTGCATCAGAGATACGCATGGTCCCAACCGGCAAATGTAAATTAGGCAAAATAACAGGGATAGGGGCAGTTGTGTGGTGATTGCTTTTTAACCTCTTTTGTGTTTAAAGCTAGTCTCACATGACAACATACTTTGGAGTTTCTATAAGGTTTTGCACACAGGCATAAATCAATTTCTGTGCCATTTTTAACCTTTGGGTCATAATTTCGATACATTTTTATAGCCTTTCAAAAGTAGGCCCAAAAGCCTAACTGCAGATGGCACAATAACAAATTTCACAGAATATACAATGGATAACACTTTTGTTCAGGTTTTATATGGTTATACTGTACCTTACTGGAGAAAGAATGCACAAAGGTGACCATATTTAAAGTAACAAACTATAAACACACAGGAATATCTGTGTAAAAATGGAGCACAACCAGAATGGGAGGAAAAATAAAGATCAGAGGGTAAGTCCCATAAAAATAATTTATTAGCTCACATGGATAGCTGACTCGTAAAAAAACGCACCTACGTATTTTGCGCCCAAGCGCTTTATAAAAAAGTGATAAAAGTAAAAAATGAAGGTGGAAGGAAAAAATGGAGGGATAAAGTGAAAAATAATATATAAATTGGCAGTCCAGACCAGTGGATGCAAAATCAATGTCCTAATATAATCCAACCATCTTGATGGACAGGAGACTTAGGCAGCTCTCTGTGGGACGGACCACATCCAGAAAAGACACTAAAAAACAAAAAGTGAAACTGGACGCTCCATAGCGTAAAAAAGTATAACACTTTTAGTACAAATCAAGAGGGAAGTAAATATGCACTCACAAGGAGAGCATTATTAAAAGCATTTGCCAAGTATATTGCCAAGTATACAGCATATTCACCTGCTGGCTCGTTCCCAGCACCATGGATGGTCCTTGATGACTGGAGGAAAAACTGGAGAGAATATAAAGTCCTGGAGGCATACTGAATGCAATATTCAGAACTCATATCAATGGCGTGGCGGGAGCTGTATATCCCGACCTGCTACAGAAGGAGCGAGTAGACGCCTCGTCTCACTCCGTTAGCATGATGACGTTGGGTTACGACCCAACACGTTTCGTCACTCAAAATGGCGACTTCATCAGGCCTAGTCTTGCTGTGCAGCAGCGCTCTAAATAGCCCATAGTTGCTAAGCAACACTGATGGGGAGAAACAACCTTCAGGATATTAAACCCTCTAGTGTGACGAAAAGAAAGAGCTGAATCATATACAGTATAACTGTTAATAGCCTACATTGGAACAATCTAACAGGAAAAAGAAATGTCGGGGAAAGAGAAAATTTAAATTCTCACCCTCAGGGAAGGCGTCCACAGATTCAAGCCAACACATTGCCTGGGTGCTCCGAGTAGAACATTTGAATACAGTGTATTAACAGAAGACCTGGGCACATACATCTTCTCAAATAGTGGTTTGTTTTCTTATGAGGATCAATGTTTCAGTCCTCTCAGTGAGCTTTTATCATTATATATATATAGTTTCAAAAACTGTTATAGTTATTTTGTCAATTATTAAAAATCCCCCCGTTGCATCATTAACGATGAGGCAATGAGAGAGTTTAATGTCACTTTGACATGCAGTACTTTTATAATTGGCTGCTGAGTTCAGTGCCCAGTGAATTTCCCGGAATTGGGGGGTTCTCCAAGTGAAAGAAAGTGGTCATCCTGAGTGTGATTTTATATATATATATATATATATATATAATACTTACCAAGGTTCAGCCGGCTTCGGGACGCGTGGATTTGACGCTGCGGGTCATGTGACGTCACGGTTGCTTTGGTAACGTGGCGTCAAATTATGCTGCGGGTCACGTGACGTCACACGGCCCCGCGGTGTCATTTGACGCTGCGCGAGGTAAGGGGGGGCGCAGGAACGGAGGGAGCAAGGCGGGGGGCACAGCAAAATAAGTTTGCGCGCCCCTGAGTTAAAGAATAAAAGACCAAAAGACCCTTATGGCTTCGGGTGTGGGGTTTAGAGCTAGAGAGGCTAAGGGAAGTCAGGGCAGGAGGCATAGAAAGAGGGAATTTGATGATCGTGGAACTAACAAGCGAAGATGGATAGTACCCACCTCCCCCCTCCCATTTTATTTTAGTCCCTATGTTTTAAAATCTGCTTAAAATCTCAAATCTGTTGTATACAACTTATAGAAAAACTGAATAAAACTATTTGTACAAAAATAAAAATAAAAATAAAAAAAAGATTAACAATTTGGTACGTAGAAAATCCAACACAACATCTGACTAGATGACTTGTATGTTCACTTATTACTTGCTCATCTTGATTACTTATATTTTCTATGCTCAGAATTTCTTTCTATTAAATTGTAGCTCTGATGAATATGCGGCTGCCCAGGTATCCATCTATCGAAGATTTAGGGGCAAGTTTGAAACATTTATTATACCATGCTTTATTGCCAGCTGCGACATCGGTAACCGGAAAGACCACGAGGATCTAAACTTCAGGTACATAAAAGTAAAAATGATGGAGGCTTTGGCCAATGGTTACGTCTAATTGGCTTCATGAAAGTATGAGATGCACTACATAAGAAGCCTCCTCTCCTTTAGAATGACTTGACTCTTTCGCTGCCTCCGTGCTTCCTGCTTACTTCCCCTTTTCCAGTCTCCACTTCCAGGATGGGAGGATGTATAGCACCACAAACCACCCTTATTGTCTCTGTGTTTCCCAACCTTTATTTAAAGTATTCAATTGTTGAGGGTACCCCATATATTTAAAATGAGCAACGTTACTGACATGCTGTATTGAAATTGATATTGAATCCCTAAATACTTCTATATGTTATACCGACAACTGCATTTACAATTATACTGTTGTCATAATCAGTGTTCAAACGTGAAACTATAAATTGCATATTTCTTCTATTATTTTAGAGTAATGCAAAATATTTAATCAACATGACTCTAAAATGACACCATAATTTGTTTTCTTAAGGGGAACCCTTCAGTTTTTTCTGAGACACCCTTGGGTGACATGACACTCCAATTGAGAAATACTGTACTATCAAATACTTTCATATAGCTTTGAAATGTTCTATTACTTGTATTTACTTTTGGATTTACTTGAACCATCTAAGGCAGGGGTGCGCAAACTTCTTGAGCTGCGCCCCCCTGCCCAGCAACCGTAGCGTTCGCACCCTCCCCCCCCCCCCTCTCCAAGGACTCTGCGTCAAAGGGAGCTACAGAGGCCTCACACCTCCCCCGGCATTTAATTTAAATGCCGTGGGGAAGAGCACGGGGCCTCTGTAACCACTGCGCCCCCCTGGAAATTCTTGGGGGACACGCCCCCCAGTTTGTGCACCAATGATCTAAGGCACGTATTCATTAAAGGGCACTAAGCTTTCACACATCTTAACTCCCATTCAGTTGTATATTACTTTGCAACTGCTCAAAAACATGTAAATAACATTAGACTACTTAAAGGACTGCACAGTAATCCACCTCATATAGTCCTCTTCCCTCCCCCTTTCAGCTATTAACCATGCTTTTGTTTGTGTCTCAACAGCCCTTACAACACACTGTACCTTGAGCTGCACTGCCCAGCTGTAGCACCTCCTATTATTGTCACCTCTGAGAATGGAAGGCAACTTATCGGCTTTGGAGACGTCGCCATAGGTAGCCAATCATATGACTTACGCTGATAGACGTTAAAAAGCATTCCCTAATAGAGTTTTTTTTCTCATTTTTACTCTTACCTGAAACGAGGGATCGGGGGGGTCTTGTATTGCATATCGGTGGTCCCCCAATGTCCAGGAACCCCAATAGTGAGTGGTGAGCCTGCCCACTATAGGGGTCCAGCCAGCAATCCTTGGTGAGCAATATAGCCACCGGGGCCAGTACTCAATCCGTCAGCCAATAGAGAAGCAGTGACATCATCAGAGTGGACATTGCAGCTTTTCATTGGTGTCCCCAGCTGTCATATTTATAGTTCACGGCCATATTTCTATTTTTGTTGTTGGAGACAGCACAAAAAAATATATAAATGTCTCCTGGAACCGAGAGGACGGGTCCCTGTAATTTGGGGGATCACGATACACTCTGCAGGATCCCTCCGGTTCAGGTACGATTAAAACAAAAACACCTCCTATACAGAACAGCTTCTAGCAGAATTTCTACACACGTCATTTTAAAACATTATTATAAAACTACCACAGTGGTCCTCCATGAGTGAGATTTTAATGAGCCAAACTTTGTTTTTAAGCTATAGCTCGTCCCATGCCTACATGTCTCTCCATTTTGATATTTAGGTGCCAGAAGTTGTGTTATGGCATAGGATCCATTATTATATGGGCCATAATCACGACCTGTGGGAGTAAATGGTATAACTAGAATAAAATAGAAGAGTGAAGGAACAGGGAATAGAGGGAAACACATATAATTGCCCATTTGCTTCCATACATGCAAGTAAACTTAGTCGTAAGGTATTATTTGCCCCATCTCTCTCCCTTTTCTACAAGCTGGTTATGGAATGTATATTAAATAAATAGATCCAACTTATAAATGTATATAAGGAAATGTTTCTTCCATAGTTCAAGGTAGGTTTAATGAATGATTTAACAGAACATTCAACACATGCTGCTATTTTTACGGTTCTAGTTAAAGCCTCACATGTCATTTTGGTCGCATTAGTAGCCATTATTATAAAACTCACACGTATTTTAAACCACACCATTTGTTTTACATTTATATTTCTTTAAAATAATAAACTACTGGAAGATTTGGCAGTGAAGTGCGTGATTAGGATGAAAAAAAGAAAGTCAAAACAATTCCTAAAAAAAAACCCCACTTTTTTAATCATTGACATGTAGTGTTTCACAAAGCTGGATTAGGACATTTCACTTGTTTATAATCATGTTGCGCTGCTGAACTAGCTATTTCTTATTTTTACTGCACTATGTTGTATTTTATCAGATGGTAAATGCAGACATTGCTATTATTAGAGATGTGGGAAGATTGTGGGGAACATGTATGATGGACGTTTAGGAAGAAAGAGGAGTTGGATATGGGCAAATAATAGGGGGGATAGTATGGAGCTTTGTTTGGAGAGATGAGTGGAAAATGGGGAGAGAGATTGTATAGAGATTAAACTGGGGTAAAAAAACAAAATGTGGGTGGGGGGGGGGGGCAGAAGTTACATAGGGACTGGCTAATGAACAATTGTGAAGGGGTAGATGAAAAACAAGATGAGAGACAGCACTGTCAAAAACTCAAGGTCCACACCTTACGAGGAATGAACAAGCTTCAATTCAATTGCAAAATCTTCATTACATTTGATAGAGCAGCAACAACAACGACAATGTTTCAGGCCAACATGGCCTCTCCTCAGGTCACTGAATGATTGTTTTGTGACTTTTCTTTGCAGACAAGCACCTAGATACTTTTTTTTCTAAATGTTGTATAACTGTTTACCCACTAACAGCATCTTAACTTTTTTATGAATCATGAAGGGGTAGATGAAACCCTTCATATACACATCCATACTCAAGTACCATGATCTATGTGCGCATGGGAACAGGAAAACCAAGACGAGAAAGAATTCAACTATGTATAGTTTACATTTATTTACTCATTTTTGGCCTAGGTGGTACAGCTGTAATCTGTCGCCTACACGCGGGACAGTAAGTCATGCTACATCTGTATATCTGTACCAGTGGCGTAGCAAGACATGGGCGGACCCCTGGGCAAAAAACATTTCAGGGCCCCATTAATACTGCTGTAATTTTTTTTTCTCCCTCCTCCATCCTCTCCCTGATTCTCTCTCTAATCATCAGCTTCCCTTAGCTAGCTCTCCTCATCATCATCAGCAGCTCCCCCTCACCAGATCTCCCCCTCATCATTATCATTATCAGCTCCCCCTCACCAGATCTCCCCCTCATCATTATCATTATCCTCTCCCCCTCACCAGCTCTCCCCCATATCATCATCAGCTTCCCCTCACCAGCTCTCCCCCCTCATCCTCACCAGCTCTCCCCCCGCATCATCAGCTCCCCCTCACCAGCTCTCCCCTCTCATCCTCATCAGCTGCCTCTCACCAGCTATCCCCCCTCATCATCATAATCATCAGCTCCCCCTCACCAGCTCTCTCTCTCCCTGTTCCCCTCAGCTCTCTCTTCCCATGCCTACCTTTGAAGGGAGGAGATGATCAGAGGAGCAGCCGGCAGAGGAGCTGTGGCAGCAGACACTGGAAGTTATAAAGTCTTCTGGGTCAGACTGCTATAGGGTGCTCCTCCCCTCCCTTGCTGATTCCTCTACTGGCTTCTGTTTGATGGAGCCCACCGCCGCATAACTAATCCCCCACCTGTCTCTACAACGGGGGGGTGGGAGAGAGCGGGCCCCCCAAGAGTGCGGGCCCCCGGGCTATAGCTATGCCCCTGATTTGTACATATGTGAAACACTGCATTTTTACAGTCCAGAGGTCTTCTTCAGTGTAAAAGGGTAATTGGTACTGCTGTTTTGTTTTCTACTCATAAGATAAAGCTGTTTGAATATTATTCAGTTATTTTCTTAAGGAATTCTTTTCAAACTTCTATAGCAAGTATCTAAGACATTGATTTAACTACATATTTTTGTTTTTATTGCAGGTCAGAGAGTACTAAAAAGAGTAACGTTACAAAACATTTCTCAAGACCCTTTGAAAGTATCCTTAATATGAATAGATTTCCTTTAATAGAATAAGAATAATGACTCTCAAACATTTCAGTCTTATCCATAAATAGTAGCGATTGCTAATTTTTTTTTATATTAAATGACATTCTCACCCTTTCAATGCCAATGGAGCCCACGACATGTTGCTTTCACATTTGTTTGGGCCTCTTCAACAATGTTCTGAATATCATTAAGCAGAAGGAATAACAAAGTTTGCTGATTTATCCGTTTGTTACTTTTTTATCCAGTGTGATGTGCAACTTAGTTACCTAATTATTTCCTGCTCTAAACCTTTAAAGCAGCAGTCTGTGCTGATTGCCATGTCCCTTAGCATTTTTAGTTACTCTAGGAGAACTCTTCCTGCCCTTTCCAACACTTGTTTTTTTTTTTTTTTGGTGTTGTAAATGTAATGCTCTGTTCAGTAGATATAAGTGTTTGAAATATTAAGTGTCTGGAAGGTTATAATTCTAACATTATATGGGTTAAACTCATATAGTCTTCTGGGGAGGGGTACTGCTTTAATATTATTTTCTGTTCTTGTTGCCAAATTAGCCTCAAAAAGATGACACCCATACTTTACACTGTCACCATACTACAAAAACATAAATGTGTTCACTTCCACAAACACACATACATACATACATACATACATACATAAGTTTTGATGGTAACTGAGGTATGTATAAAATGTTAACATAGACAAGATCAGGACCCAGTTGCACTTACTGTACCTCATGTAAAAAATATCTGCAGTCAAAATCAGTTCTGTGTTGAATCTTGCACATGATCTGTGAGTTTACAAGCTTTTGTTACATGTGAAATCCATACTGTATAGCTGAAATCGCCAATATGGTTTGTAAAGGGGATTTTCTGAAAGTGCTCTGCACATTGTTTAGTTAACAAATTTGCACAATTCACCTGTCTTTTAGTGAAGGATTTGCTCTGGTAAAATAGAATACACATAATTATGTTGGGGCACAGCACTGACTGATCTGTAAGTCTCTGCTGCGACCGGTAACTGTGTGCCCCTATCCTGCTTTGCTAGCGTGACTGCAAAGCAGGATAGGATGCGCTGTGACCAGCCCTGACGGTGACTGACAGGTCAGTAAACGCTGCGCTGCTTAGTTTACCATGCGGGTGGGGGGTGGGAGGGATGCAATAGAGAGCAGAGAGGGGGAGGGAGAGAGGGGGAGTGCCCTCCCCTGCTCTCTATTTTGATTGTGTGGACGGGAGGGAACAGGAGTGTGTGTCTCAGACTCTGTGTGAGTGTGTGACATTGTGGTTGTCCTTATGAGTGTGTCCGTGAGTGTATGTGTTTGAGTGTGTGGACATCTCGCCCCCTCCTTCCGTTAAACAAAGCTCTGACTACTAACATTCTGCCTGGCTCCCAAGTTTTTTTAAAATATTTTTTTGTCCACCCCTGGAAAACATACTCCTTGACCAGTAATTTTCTAGCTTGGTTTTTCCATTTTAAATCCCAATGGTTCGTTCCTGCTGCTGAATCCTGTTGATGTTGTGGAACCTGGGACCAACTGCTTCCTCCTTATTGCTTTTTCACCTGATGAGAATAAAACAGTGAGTCCACAAACTGCAAATCTACTGTACAGTATAATAAAAGGCACTTTGAAAATCCAAACATAAATCAGGGTACTTTAATGTTTCCTATTTTACCTGAGCTTGCTAAGATTGCGTATGTCCTATTTTACCTTTGCCATCAGGAAAGAATATAAAAAGAGAGAAGAAAAGTCACGTCGTCCTTAGAACGTAACGAAGGACACAAACTTAGAGATTTATGAGAGTTAATTTGAATATTAACAACCTCCGGGACCAGACCTAATTAATAAATGGCATTATAGATTCATTGTTTTGTGAAGGTGATACCAGTAGTTTGCAAATTCAAAGAAATAATGCTATCACTTACTTGTCAACACAAAATGGCATCAATGAATTTAAGAATGAATAAATAATAACATTTATTTTTGGTCTTATGACCCATAATTGGCAAATGACGCACTGTTTTTCCCAGTCTTCTTCTGGATGAATATAGAAATATAGGATGAGTATCTCACCAATTCAAACTTATTGGACATATACCTTATCTTTTGTCAACATAATCTCCTCTGTTAAAAGACGCTGGGACACTGCTTATAAAATCTGAAATAAAATTATACAGATATACCACTCTGGCAAGTTACCATACTATTTCCAAGCCTTTATTAGACATGCCAGCCTGGCATTGGATTCAAGCATGAAAACGTGATATATAGCTAGATATGAGGTTTTAGCTTTTAAAATAATGTTACTTTAATATCTAGTTGTAAACTGAGCACAAAGTTTAAATAATTTCAACTATTTAGCTATTACAGTGTCTAAAGTAATATAAAATGCATAATAGGTTTCCTATATTTGCTTACAATTCACTATAAAAATAAGTCCTGGTCACACATAGCAATGTAATAGAGTATTAAAAAAACTTTTTTTTAATATATTTGTAATCAATAATAGGACTTTTATCGGTGTAATGCTCCAATCATGGACTCGACTTAAAAAAAAAAGGAATGTACCAAGAATTTACCATTGTGTACATAGAACTTTAATGACATATTTTTCAAACGAAAATATCACAAACTTTTTTAGTTGTTATTAAAACGAACTTTTGTAAACTTTGGTCTATAAATGTATTACAATGTAGTTCCCCTTTTTCTTAGTTCTTTGAAAATCTGGAAGTTTGCAGTACACATGCGACCTTGACGCTTGGTATTAAAGGGCGAGGTCTCACCCCCTCTGTCTCATGCTCGCTGGAAGGAAGAATCCTTGACATGGGATATGTTTTGGCGAAAGACAGCCCAACAACATCATTTAAGGTAAAACTGGAACTCGTTAAAAGGTCCTTTTGTTGCAGGAGGGGCCCAGCTTGAACTAACGGAGGCCAAGAAAGAGGTCTTAGGCTGAGTCCCCGCTGGCACTGAGTGCGCTTGGCACGCTTACCTTAGTCAATGTGGATCGTCACATCCACGCTCACACTGTGCGCGCGCTCATGTGTGGGCACACGCTCACCCACACTTGGCGCTTGGGTAAACAATTTTTTTTTACTTTCGAGTGCGCTCAATTTGCCCGCAATGCCCCCCCCCCCCCCACCCCCCGCACAAGCTTCTGAAATAGCGAGGACACCCGCGCTCATGCTTGGAGAGTTGGTGACATCACCGCTCTCAAGCATGAGCGCGGTCAGCGTCAGCGGGGCCGCAGCCTAAGTTGTTTTTGTGTTTTGTGTTCCTTATTGTTATTGAAATTGAACTGACTTAGTACTTTCTTACAGCTGCAGAACACGTCTACAGTTCCAGTGAGTTATTCTATGAACCTGGGAAGTCTTTCTGTGACCAGATACAGTGAACTACAGAAACTTCCCTGTTTTATCTCCTCCCAAATAAAGTCTTCAAATTTAGTTGGTAAATATCCTTGAAATCCTTCTTGTAATGCATAATTCAGTTGTCTAGTTTGACATATTTTAGTTTTTTTCTGATTTTACTTATAATGCTGTCTATATTTGCAAAACTGTGTAAAATAGCATAATGAATCACAGAAAAAAAATGGACAGAAAGGGGATTATGAAGAAATCGTTATGATGATTCTGTTGATTAATCTTATGGTAGATGGGGTTTTTAAAATTCTTGGTCGCATTTGTTAACATTATCTGAACAAGAGAAGGGGGTTTCTTGAGATGACCTATGTTACTTGAAATACTGAGAACCCCCTGTTTAATTTGTTTGTAAATTAAGCAAATCCAAGACGGCCAATAAGTCACTTAATAGAAAGCCACAATGTCCTCTCCAGGAGATTATAAATTACATTTCTCAGTTACTGTCATGAGGGGTCCCCTGCGTGGCAAGTGTAGTTTAGCTCATGGAGATCCATATGTTTAGCAAATGTTTAACAAGAAAATTGAGCAGCACATAAAAATAGAGCAGGGCAGTATTATTGAGCAGTATTATTCATTATTTATGTGATATTAGGACCAGTTTATATAATTTACAATGATCTGGTATGGCTTAGAAAGCATACAAACATTTTCACTCCAAGCAATATTACACGGTAGAATACAAGAGAACTAAATGTTGTGATTGGGTTTAAAAGAGAAGTATTACAAAGTCTGTACTGTGTATTACAAAGTGTGTATAATGAATCTGTACTATCATGTAATGTAAGACATGTTCCATTAAATGCTGGCCCCTAAAATAGTGCCACTCTCAAAGTTCAAGAAAATTACATCATTGTATGCCGAAAAATGTTTAATGCAATACCTATGCCCCAAGCTTCATACATTAAAAACAATATGAAGTAAACATGCAAAAAGTCACAAAAAGTAGCAAATACAGTGCTCAAATTGAAAGAGCCCTGTTATATAAATGCAGAAAATTAAGGTGCATATAGTTGTTGTAGAGGTCAAACCCATTAAGTGGATATTGGGCAAAAACTCACTAAATGCACTTCCGATTTGCATTTCTTGGTATTTCAATTGAAAAATGAATTTCTTGATATTTCAATTGAAAAGTGAATTAAGTGCCTACTTAGTTCAGAGTTACCAAAACATAAAACTCATTCAGTATAATTTTAAAATAATGTTAAAAAGAACATTTATTCGCCTTTTCCTCAGTACTGTAAGAATGTAGTTAATGACTTTTACCTCTACAACAATGATATATACCCGGATGCAGAGGCTTAATGTTTCGGGCAATAGAATGCCCTTTGTCACAAAAAAGGGGTTACTTTTTGTATGTTTACGTCATATATTTTTCACTTAATGTATGAAGCTTGGGCCATGCACATAACCCATAGGTATGGCATTATACATTTTTCTAATTACAATGTTGTCATTTTCTAGAAGTTCTATTCTTAGGTTATATATTTAATTGGCACAGAGAGGGTGCCTCTGGATTACATGTTACTATCTAAATAATTTTTTCCATGTGAAGCCCCTCGGGGTCAGATACTTTGGATTTTTTGGGCACATTTTGTAGTCCATGAAAATGTTTAGTTTTCTTAGCTTGATTTATCTAGTAATCCTTAGGCCTTCACTCACAACCAGGGCCGCGCTTCCAAAGCTTGATTCTTCCACTATAAGAAATGGTCCCAGTTTCATTCCGCAACAGTAAACTTCCAACATGGATCTGATCCAAGGATGGATGGCAATAACCAATTACTTAATCATAAGAGTCAATACAAAAGGTGCATCTTAGCAATCGATCAGTGGGAGAAGACCAATACATACTTTGTATCCTCAGCACTACCTTGTATACTCTAAACAAAATTAACTAATATGGAAAAGCAATCATATTAATTCAAAATTATAAACAAATTGTAAACAATGTAAATTAAATTACACATGATTCTCAAACCAAATGTTAACTTTTTTTTTCTATCCACAAAACTAAACAAAGGATGTTTTATAGTTTTGGGATTTTTTTCAATGTATATATACATACAGTATGTGTGTGTGTATATATATAATTTTATAATACATTTAACTCAGTAAATCTAATAATTTGTAGTCAGAGGAAATTACATAGCTACATTGTAGATGTGGTTGAAAAAGACATACTGTATGTTCAACCTATGCTAAATTTAGACGACAGATACTTTATCCTATATCCATAATTACATTATATTGATCAAGAGGAAGGCAAAAAAAAACCCCCAGTGACATATCATCCAATGATTTCATAAAGAAAGATCTAAAGCGCAAGGGAAAGAAAAACAAAAATAGAACATAGTGGGATCTGTGGAGATAAAGTATCCCCCATTTTATCTCCCCCACTTTATGTCCACAGATCATACTACAGGTATGTTCTTTTTTTTTGTATATATCTCTCTTTGCCTTGGGTTTTTCTGTGTAACTTTGTTATATATCTCTCGGTGTGAGAGACGCTGCCTTGGCTGGATGAAAATCTAGTTAAATCTATGTAATGCTGTCTCATAAAGGGAAAAATACATTTCTTCCTGACTACAAATAATGACAATCAGATTTCTCACGGGTTCAACATCCTTCCCATGTTTACTTATTTGGTATATTCCTGTATACCTTTCCTTTCTAAAAATATATCCAATTTTTTTTAACAAATCTATTGTATCTGCCATCACAGTCTCCATGGGTAATGAATTCCACATTTCAACTGCCCTTACTGTAAAGCAAGGGTGCGCAAAGTTTCCTACATGAGCCCCTCTGTCTCCTCTCCCCTCCGGCCCGCGCCCCACCTCCCTGCACGGCTCCGGCGTCAAATGACATAGCAGGGTCATGTGACGTCATGACATCACGTAATTTGATCCGGGGCGTCATTTGATACCGTGTTGCCATTTAGACGTGTTGCTGGATGGGAATGTAAGTAAAACGTTACATAGGCCTCACGCGATCCCCGGTATTTATTTGAAATGCTTTCGGGGAAGCACGGGACCTCTGTAACAGGCGCGCCCCCCCTGAAAAACCTTCGCCCCCCACTTTGCTCACCCCTGCTGTACAGAACCCTTTCCTTTGTTGCTGGTGAAACCTCCTTCCATCCAACCTTAAGGTAGGACCCTGTGTATCGTTACTACTGCCCTTGGGATGAATAGTACTTTTGAAAGCTCCTTGTATTGTCCCCAAATATATTTGTATATAGTCATCATATCCCCTCTTAGTTACCTCTTTTCTAATGTAAACAAATCTAATTTAGCTAGCCTCTCATGATTAAATGAGATTTTCTATCCCCTTTATTAATTTAGTGGCTCTTCTCTGCACTTTTTTTTAGTTCCATAATGTATTTTTATCGAGTGGTGCCCAAAACTGTACTCCATATTCAAGGTGTGGTCTTACTAATGCTTTATACAAGGGCATAATTGTGCTTACTTCCCTTTCATCTATACTGTTTAATGCCAGATAAGATCTTATTTGCCTTTGCAGCTACTGCATGACATTGGGCACTATTGCTAAGCCTGTGGTCTACAAACACATGTAGAAGGATTACTTCTCCATCAAGGATTCACCTAATTTTGCCCCATTTAATTTGTAAATCATCTGTTTATTCTTGTTTCTCAAATGCATAAACTTATATTTATCTGTATTAAACCTCATCAGCTATTTACCTGCCCAAGTTTCCAGTCTCTCCAAGTCCTTCTGGAGAGAAATTACATCCTGCTGTGATTCTACTACCGTACACAATTTAATGTCATCAGCAAAGATGGAGACTTTGCTTTCTATGCTAACCTCAAGGTCATCAATAAACAAATTAAAAAGTGGGGGTCGCAGTAACGATCCTTGAGTAACGATCCACTCATAATTTTGGCTCAAAGAAGTTCTATTTATGACAACTCTCTGTTGTCTATCCTTCAACCAGTTTTCAATCCAGGTGTAAATATTTTTACCAAGTCCAATTTCCTGTATTTTGTGCCTAACCTCTTGTATGGCACCGTATCAAAAGCTTTTGCAAAATCTAAGTGTACCACAAGGGATTTCGTATCATTATCAGTTAGTAATTTAATTAAATAAATAAAAACATGTATATACCCTTTGGATTTCTATATTATTGTATATGATATTTATGGACACCTGTGATCCTGAGACTTCTTTCTAAGGTTTTCATTTTTAATTATTATTAATTATCAGCATTTTATTTTTTTTGATTAGTGTATATAATGTAGCAGTGAGGAGGAGGAGGAGATTTGACCTCTGAGGAAGTTGCATCATGAAATGCGTAGCAGCATTTCCTGGGCCGCTCCCGACATTCAATTACTAATGTGCACCTTTGTATTGACATGTTTAAAAAAAATGTATTGACCTCTTTCTTGGATTGTGGCCATGTTGGAAGTTTTCTGTAACCGTTTTTGAATGTAGGATAGGATGTTTAACGGTATGATATTTTTGTACAACCTTCATTAACGCTAAGCTGACAAAAATGCCTTTAGTGATAGGGATGACCTGAATTCCATGACACCAGTGAAAGAATTACTGTATATGAAATAACAACCCTGCAAAATGTTGTTTCTCTTGGTGTATGTACAGTAAGTGGGTTCCTAATGGTCTCTACCCTCCAGTAATCCATTCCCTTTTCAGGTACTCAGAATTACAACGGCCGTAGTGTTTTCAGTGTCTCTCCTGTAGAGGGCATTATCGAACCTGAAAAGAGTCTTAATTTCACTGTCACTTTCAGTCCTGACCATGAGAGTATATATTACTCTGACACCCTCAAGGTGGAGCTCTTCGGTAAGGTAAGAAAGCATTGAAATTAAAAATATTATGAACTTGGTTCCTTATGGAAGTTTGATTATAAATAGATCTGGGTCATTTATTTCCATCCTTATTAAGAAGGTTTAATAACATTTGTATTGTCACAGTTTTATCATTAGCATATCAAAATTGATTCTTTGCCGTTTGTATTGTAGCACCATAGAAATGATATACAGCATGGGTGTGCAAAGTGGGGGGCGCAAGATTTTGCAGGGGGGGCGCGGTGGTCGCAGAGGCCCAGCGCTATTCCCCAAGGTATTTAAATTAAATGTCGGGGGATTGTGTGAGGCTTCTGCAATGTCTCCTACCTTGTCTTCGGCAACGCGTCGCCACGGCAACCTCATGTGACCCCGCTACGTCATTTGACGCCGAGGACAAAGAAGGAGGGGGGTGCGAGCCGGTAAGGAGAGCAGGTATGGGTGCACATGGGGGAAAGTTTGCGCACCCCTGATATACAGTATGGATAATTGGTGTCAATATGTCTCTGACCTGCTTTCAAAACAGAGAATAACTATGTTGGTAATAAATTCTTACTTCTTACTGAGATTTTAGAAGGCAGTATATGGGTTGAACTTAAAATGCAAATGAAGTGATAATCTTTTATAATTGTTTCATCGTAATCCCTCCATTATTTACCAACACAAAACAAGATCAACATCAGGCAAGAAAACGAGCTATGATAACTATTAGATTAAGAAGCACACAAATGAATACAAATAGTAAACAAGAAAAAATCTTTAAGTATTCAACAAGGTGGGAGATGTTATGACTCATTCAGAGAACATGCAGCCTTCTACATCTGAACATACTGTATATGAGTCACGTTATAGTAACTAATTGGATGAACTAATAGGGGTGATTCTTTTAATATGATGGAAACTTAAGATAAACTAAACTACCAAATCCTCCCGTACTGAACATAATTAGCCATTGCTGATAAAGCAGCCACTGGATACTTCTTCATAGTTACCAGCGAGACTCCACATTATTATGATATACATACACACATAGATATACATATAGCTAAAACTTGCATCGATTTACTTTCTCCCTTATAAAATGTCTCTCACCCTAGTGCAGCATAATGGTAAGTTTAAAGTTATCTTTTGT
Organism: Ascaphus truei; assembly: GCF_040206685.1. Classification (NCBI taxonomy): domain Eukaryota; kingdom Metazoa; phylum Chordata; class Amphibia; order Anura; family Ascaphidae; genus Ascaphus; species Ascaphus truei. Next base: position 74,185,129 of record NC_134488.1, on the reverse strand, counting down.
TTATTTATTTGTAAACTATTTTAATCAGGATAGATACATTATCCAAATAACTTATTGCTGTGCATTAACTGCCATTGATTGCCTTCAATGGCAGGTCAAGCAGGATCCCAGTGTGATATAACCCTAATCTGAGATTTGGGGATCTCCCCCATTGTGAGCTCTAACTCTCAATTCCAAGTATATCCTGTGTTTTCCTATCAAGTCTTCCTTGTAGCAGCTTTCACGTTGGCCAATATAGAAAGGACTTTGTAGTCTTAAACAAATGCTCACCTTCTTATACGATAATGATTGTGTTTGTCTCATAATAAATGTCACACACTACACAAAAGAAAAATGTCCTAGTCAAAGCAGGTTAATATCATCTGTTGTTAATATAAAGAGAAATAAATATAAAGGCAATATGAAACAACCTTTCAAATATGCTTGCAGCATATAGCTCATGATATCCAGCTGAAGGGTGCATCCAGAAATCATATGATGTACATAGAAGGAGGTGATCCATTAGATGTTCCTGTTGAATCCCTGAGCATAATGCCAACATATGAAGAAGGTAAGTATGCTGCAGATGTTCCTGATCAAACAAATGGGTGTATTCTCTAAAGTCTACACTTCGGTGAATACGCAATATTACCCAATGCTTCCGTGTTGTGCTTTAAGTTAGTTCTAGTTAAGTTTGTTCTTGTTTTTGAATCACACAGCATCAATGCGAGAATTTGACACTAAATTGTGTCTCCATAGTAGTTCAGGTACATTTTTCATAATGTTTCAGTCAGTTTAGGTTTTAAAAGATGAGCCCTAAAAACATTTTTCATTGTCAGTCTAAAACATGTGGGTTTATAAACCACGTTGTTGGTTATTGTATCAAGGCAAATTTGGAAGTAAAATGTATGCAAATTGCGTCATTTTGTATCTTACATCTCTTTTATCAATGTATTGAGGTGTTTGCTTCATGTTTTTCTCCATTTGCTTCACCTTGGGAGTAACAATAGGAGGAGTTAGGGAGGAGCTACACGTCGCACAGATTATGAGATGTAGCAAACTGCTTCACTTTTGTATCTTGTATTTGCGTCAAAAAGATCTGCCAGTTCTAATGTGACGCAAACTTTTCTGGCCAACAATTTGCGTCAAGTATAAAAAAAACGCTTTCTTATATTTGAAGCAAACAAAGAATGGAGCAATACGTCAGAACAATCTTCTATGTGCACTTTCCTTAATACATATCTCCCATAGTCTAAACCCTGGTATGTCACTCCTATTTGCAAATATTAAATGCTTTCTAGTACTGAACAAGTTGATGAATTCAGAATACATCAGATCATTTTAAAACAATGTGCTATTTTAGATCCAGATGAACCAGTGAAATCGCTTCTCCTTACCCTCCAATGTGTCCAGAGTGAAACCTCTCTTAAACCAGTTGTGAGAGAACTGCATATTGGCTGCATACGCACAACACTACTACCCACAAAAAAGGTAAACACATGCTATGATTGGAGATAGAGGTCTTAGCTAGTCTAGTGTTACCAAGCAGGATAAGCTGCTAGAAGTACGCATCACTAAAGTGATGTTTTACTAATCTGAGACATATACTGTACAAAAAAAGTGTGTGTGTGTGTCGAGCACATGCATTTTAAGTGAAACTTCTTTGTCTTTTGTCACTGTTTTGTCACAGAAATTGTATGTGTAAATGTGATGTTTTTAATTAAAACTCAAAACACAATTTCAGTGCCAAAACGCAAAGATGTTTGACTTAGAACGCGTGTTTTAGGTATTTGCACTTCTATATTTATAGTAACTGAATTCCTTGTGTGTGTGTCAGTCAGTGTGTGTGTCTCTCTCTGTGTGGTGCGTGTGTGTGTTATTCTCCGTGTCCTGCTGCTGGTGCTTTCTGCAAATCCCCCACAGCGGGACAACACACTGGCCATTCCAGACAAGACACCCTCCCCAACTCTGCTGCCAAGCAAGCCCGTCCTTTCAGCGTACAGAGGTTGGTAAAGTGAGAACTCCGGTGGTAACAGTACTTCAGATCTCAAAGAGGTCTCAGATAGGGGACAAACCCACATTTACAAGCTGATGATAAAGCAGCTGCAGGTCATTAACCAGAGCCTAAAAACATTGCATGGCGGCAAAGAGGGTTCAAGAGAAAACACTCGGCTAGTATGTAGCAACTCAGGAAGTGCCTAATGAAACTTAGAACACTACGTACACATGTACGCAATTGTGAAGGGAAAATATATAAAGAGGGCAAAAAGGCAAAAAAAATGCCATGTTTAAAAGGGAGTGGTGGGGGCGCGCGCGTGACGTCAACGCGGATGCACGCAAGCTGAGGAAGCTCTGTGCACTCCGCTAATATATGCAGCATAAACCCCTGATCGGTGCATAAATCCCCCCCGCGGGACGACAGTACCTGCAGTCAGGGAAAGAGGCGGGGAAGCCCCCGAAGAAAGACCCGAAGCCGGGGGGACCCCAGATCTCTCCAGTTTCAGCCACGGGCAGTCAGCGGCTGGGGAACATAAAAAAAACAAAGATGGTGCCGCACTGAGTGCTCGGAAGCACGCATCGGCGGACACATACACACACACACAAACAAAGGAGAGAGACAGGCTGTGAGACCAGAGGGGGACAATCTTCAGAGAAGAGCAACTTTAAGAAATTCTGCAGAGAAAAGCACAGCAGAAAAAGAGGCTGAGGTGAGAGCTGCTATTGAAGGTGAGAGTTATAAGGCTGAGGGAGATACAGTGATCACAAAGCAGGAACTGCAGAATAAGGTTAAAGAAATGCAAGCAGGTTTTCAGGCAGCCCTGGATAAAGCTGTAAAGGAATTTAAATCAGAAGTCTCTTTATTGGCCAAAAGAACGACGAGCTGGAAAATAAAATGGATGTATCTTTACAAAACCAGGCAAATACTGACAACGAGGTCCTACGTCTCAACGATGAGATAAGAGCTAAGAGGGACGGTATGGATGACTTGGAGAAAAGGGAGCGAAGACAGAACCTACGAATTCACCATATCCCTGAGTCGGTGTCCACGGAAGCCCTCCAGCCATACCTTAAGAGACTGTTCTTGTCAATTGACTTCCAGCTACAAGATGGCGATCTTCATATGGATAGAGCTCACAGAGTCCTGGCCCCGAGATTTGATGACCCCAAAAGAAGCAGAGACGTGGTTCTCAGACTCCATCAATATGCAACCAAAGAAAGGATTATAAAAGGCTGCAGAAACAGAGGCTCAATTGATTTCGAAAATGACTCTATCCAGATCTTCCAGGATCTTTCTTGGATGACAATAGATAGGCGAAGAGGGTTACGACCAGTGACTGCGGTTCTCCATGAAAAAGGGATCTGCTACCGGTGGGCCTTCCCATTCTGTCTTAATGTTAATCATGAAGGTAGACAGATTTTGCTCCGTTATCCTGAGGAATCTCCATCCTTCCGATCGGCGTTAAATCTCACCCCTAGGGAGAGACCGTGTCAGCAGCGAAGAGCCCGAGATGAGAACAGAGACGATGATCGGTCGACCGAGGGGGCAGTAGCGTGGAGATGAAATAATTAAGATCGACAAAGCTCTTGCGGGAGTCCCGCCAAGTCCCCCTGATATTCACCAGAACCATGGAAGATTCAATAGGAGTCCACGACCGTTCCCCTAAACGCGATCCGGCCAACCACAGCGATTTTGAGAAGTCTATATCAGACTTACAGATATGTTTGTTTCCCCTATGTTTTCTCCATCTGTTTTCCCCATTTATTCCTTATAACCTACTCTATGGACTGTTTTATCTGTGAATCTACTGCCTGGATGCCAGTCTGCAGACTGGTTAAGAAGCTGGTGCACAGGCGGATTGAAGGTCCTGGTGATGGGTGAGGGGGTCTTGGCCCAAAGACTAGAAAGGGACTATTTATGTTTATGGGCACAAAGGGCATTAAGCATTACGAAGGACAAGAGTAAACTTCTGCTCGAAATCTAATGCCTATAGACACTGAGTACTCTAACACGAAAGGTCTGATTTGTTTACTGGTCTCACGGTTGTTACGAATTTGTGTGTTTATTAAGGGGTATCTTTCCTTTTCCCCTTCCCTTTTTTGTCATTATATATATTGTTTGAAGATAAACAATTTCATACCTAGCTGATCTATGCTATGGAGTTCTTTCTTATCTCCCTCTATTGGGGTCGCTTTCTCTGAGCATTGTGGATTACATAAAAACAAAAAAAGGTCCAAGCGCATCAATATGTGCATAAAAGTGATTGCAAATAACTATAAAGAAGTGAATAAACTACACAGTGAAAAAATAAGATTAACAAATCAATTAGGGTGTGTAATAAACCCGTGTGTACGAGTGATGAAATATAAACATCGCAAACTACAAAGTGTAGTATGAAGAGAAAACTTCCCTTACTAATGTAGGGTCTGCTACTGTCTTGAGAAAACTGGGGTCAGGATAACACCAGCTAGACAGGGATACAAAAGGGAAGAAAGCGCAAAACTGCTTTTGTACACCTTACATCTTGTGAGTATGCTGTCTATAGAGCCAAGATTGGAGCTGATATTGGTCCTAACTTTACACTACTCCTACACTTGTGTTTTGTTGTCTTTGTCTCCCTATATGCTCTCCCTGGACTTTGTGAATCTACCTCAGGCACCAAAAACATAGATTGCAAGCTCTACGGGGCAGGGACCTGTGTCTGCAAAATGTCTCTGTAAAGCGCTACGTAAAACTAGCAGCGCTATACAAGAACATGATATATATATATATACTGTATATATATATATATATATATATACATATACATATACCACGACTATTAAGGTTATGGTGGGTAAAAAAAGTGACTAAAACCCTCCACAGTAAAGCATAAAGCAACTGTAAATATTCCTGTGTATTCATTTGCATGTCTTAGACAGGTCTGCAACCCTGTCTTTTACCATTATCACCCAGCAAACAGCACTTCCACTGCAGGAAGGGATTCTGGGAAATGAGCACACATGCAAATGAGCACACAGTGCCACTTTTTATCTCATGCTCACATTACATGAGCAACCCTTAGTCAATGCATGCTGCTTTAAACACAGCTTTTAAGCAAGGACTTGGGAGATGCAAAGTCAGTTAACCCACTCACAGACATGTTTCAACCTTGATGGGTATCATCAGTGTGAGGTTGGCTTGCTGACATTTGCTCAAATGAGATAAGAGTAGGTAATCACCACGACTATTAAGGTTATGGTGGGTAAAAAAAGTGACTAAAACCTTCCACAGTAAAGCATAAAGCAACTGTAAATATTCCTGTATATTCATTTGCATGTCTTAGACAGGTCTGCAACCCTGTCTTTTACCATTATCACCCAGCAAACAGCACTTCCACTGCAGCAAGGGATTCTGGGAAATGACATGCAAATGAGCATACAGTGCCACTTTTTATCTCATGCTCACATTACATGAGCAACCCTTAGCCAATGCATGCTGCTTTAAACACAGCTTTTAAGCAAGGACTTGGGAGATGCAAAGTCAGTTAACCCACTCATTATATATATATATATAACGACAAGAAAGAAAGCGCCCGATCCTAGTGTAATATGAAAATACACATTTAATAACGATTGTTTAACCCAACAAATAAAAACTCACAAACATATGTGAATAAAAAGCATGTAATGAGTATACTCATTCGCCAGCTGCCGGAACACACTGCTCTGCTCACACGCCCAATCGATCTTCACTGCAGTCCCAATCAGTCTGAGCCCCCGTCCAGCAGGGCTCTCAGAAGGTAACACGCACTCTCCCAACGTGAACCGGATGTAGACCGCTCTCCACAGTGCCCCGGATGGGGGGAAATTAGGTAACGTGACCCCGCAGGGGAGAACCAGCAAGTGTGTCAGTTCGTCAAAGCACGGCAATGTAAGTATTGTCCCAGCAGCAGCCACAGAATGTCCGAGTTTACCAAAACCTGTCAGTAGCTCACACCAACATCCCTACGCGTTTCTTCACTCTAACGGTGATTTCATCAGGGGATATGTGACGGAAGTACGTCCTAGCTATACATTAACATGATATATATATATATATATATAAACCATACGATACCGTTTGAAGCACGAGATCAGGAGACAGAACTCTGGTAAGTTTGATCACAAGTTTTTGTATTGAAAAAGACACAAACTTTTTCAATACAAAAACTTGTGATCAAACTTACCAGAGTGCTGTCTTCTGATCTCGTGCTTCAAATGGTATCGTATGGTTTATTATTGCTTTATGGGACAAGCACCCAATTTTTTCTACTTGCAAGTTGAGTGCCGGCTGCTTCTGTGGATTCTATATATATATATATATATATATTTCATAAATGAGTTCTTAAAATCACCCAATATATTTGATTTTTAAAAATCTTATTGTTGTATGTTATGTTATTTGTTGTCTGTTATTGGTGATCCATTATGACAACTCTCAAGATATCAGTGTATTAGATTGACCCTTATGGTGCCTGACATTTTCTTTGTATAAATCTGCCTTTTTTACACTTAGTTTTTGGAAGACTAAGTTGGCCAAATTGGGCCTATTTACTGTCAATTTCTATGTTTATACTGTACTTGTTTTTTATCAGAGACAGAAAGTCTCAAACGTGTTAACGCTATAGCAGTGTTGCAAAAAGATATTTCAGGTAGTCATCTTTCTTTTTTTCACAGAATACAGATTTCTCCTGGGACAATATACAGCTCTTGCAACAGAAAGGATTCACAATTGAGCCAGTGAAAGCAATGGTTGAACCAGGACAAAGAAAATCCATATGTGTTTCTTGGGTTCCACCTGCTGGATATGATGTATGTAGCATCTTTCACAGTAATAATACAGACATCTTTTATAGAATTGCAAATGTAGGTGACGGAAATAGCAACGTCTGCCCTACATTGCTTACAATTGTTTTGTTTCCTGAGGCACAGTGACATAAAGTCCAAGTTCACACAAACCTTACATTGGATCTAACAGGAATTTCCCATTCAAGTAGCAGTCTATTCACTACTTCACTGCAAGGTGGACAATAAAAGTAATGCTCTTCAGTGAATTAACAGATGAAACTAAAAGGCTTCTGTGTAACTTATTGGTTCATATTTACTAAGTGTATACAAACAATCTAGGCCAGACAGCACCAAATCGTTAATCATTTTGCTTAAAGTGACTGAGGAGCAGTAGGGACCCCTAATCCCTCATCAAGAATATATCATTTTGATTGTCCTCAGCACTGAAGGGAATAAGGCTCGTACTGGAGTCAATAGTAGTTAACTTTCAATGAAAATATTTTAATGTCATATACATAATACTTATCAGATACAGACGGTGGATAGTGATGGAGGTTTCTAAAAAAGCTTCAATACAAATACAGCTCAACCCCGTTATAGCACGATCCGCTTATAACACGGTCTAAACGTGGCTCCCGATTTAAAAACACCTCCTTTCGCCACGCGAGGACTTACAGACATCTGCATTTCTCTCCTCTCTGCGGCTCTTGTATCTCTCCTCTCCCCTGCCGTAGACTTCTCGAACGCAGAGGAGGGCCACATGACACACACATCCCCCTACAGGGAGGAGAGAAATGCAAATGCTGGTAAATCCTCACGCTGCAAAATTTACGCAATCCCGTAAATCCCGTAAATCTCATTCCGTGGACCCCAAGGATCGCATTATAACAGGGTTCAGCTGTAGTTACACATCCATTTCTAAAAGCACAAGTCAAAAAGATACTTCAACAAAATGAAAGATCACTAGATAGGATGGAGAATGTGCACAAAACAAAAAAGGAATCAACTAGCTCAGGGGTGGCCAACCCGTGGCATTTGGAAAGGAACAATACGAAATCCTTCAAATGAAAAAAACATGACAGAGGAAACTTAGGAATATTAACATACATTTTGAAAATGAACACAATTTTAATAACTTCTTTAACAATTAAACATAAAATAAATCAATTCAAATAATTACGAAAATGTAAATTATTCCCCATATTTGTTTTGCAAGTAATACGCCGGTGCTGCCCGCAGACGAGACCCGTCACCTGAGCTGAAGGGGTACCGGTTGTAGAGATAGAGAGAAGAATGACTTGCCGAGGTCAGGGAGTGGAGAGCGGAAATAGGTTGTAGTCCAAGCCGAGTTCAAGGGGTTACCAGAGTGAGCATTGTCCAAGGAGTGCCGAGATCGAGAGCCAGAGGGGGTAGTACTTCCATACAGAGACTATGTCGAGCAGAGAGAAGCTAGATAAAGCACGGAGATCCAATCAGGAACGGAGGCGGGACAGGAAGAGCTACAGGGAGACACTGCAGATTGGTGCAGGCATAACAAGCCAGGTGAGTCTTGTTGGTAACCTGAGTATGTCCGTGCGGCGTGCGGGCGGAGCCTGAGGTCCGGGAGAAAGGAAGAAAAGTGTGCAGAATGAGCGCGCTCCGTAGCGCGTGGACCGCGCCAGAGGAGGGTGCAGGTGTGCGTGCAGGAGGCCGTGGTCACGCCCGGCGCTGAGCAGAGGAATCGCCGAGGGGAGTGATCCTGCGGCAGGGGCGGGGAGCCGCAGAGACCGGTAAGGTAGGGTTGAGTTGTGTGTCCAGGGGCACCCTGTGACAAGAGAGTGCTCTGTGTGGGGAGCGCGGAGAACACCGATTCCTGACAGTACCCCCCCTTCAGAAACGGCCTCAGGACGGTCCATGAAAGGTTTCTCTGGAAACTTTCCTGAAGGACTTAAGAAGGGTTGGGGCGTGAATGTCCTTTAAAAGGTACCCAGGATCTCTCTTCAGGGCCAAAGCCCTTCCACTGCACCAAGAACTGGAGCTGGCCCCTGGATAGGCGAGAATCCAAAAGAGAGTGAACTTCGTATTCCTCGTTATTTTGGACAGTAATAGGGTCCGATTTACGAGTCTGATCCGGAAAGAAGTGACTGGTGATGAATGGTTTTAAGAGGGACATGGGGAATCTTCATACTGTGTGGTAGTTGGAGCCGAAATGCCACAGGATTGATTTGTTCACAAATAGGGAAGGGACCAAGGAACTTAGGTGCCAATTTTGGAGATGGTACCTTGAGGTGGATATTCTTAGAGGAGAGCCATACCAAATCCCCTGGCTTGTAACTGGGCGCCGAACGACGATGACGATCGGCCTGTATTTTCGATCTGCGGGAGGAGTCGAGAAGGGTAGACTGAATCCTGGACCATGCGGTTTGGAGGGAAGAAATGCGTTCATCTACGGCTGGTACTCCAGAAGGGATGTTGGGGATGGGAAGACAGGGAGGGTGGAACCCATAATTTATAAAGAAGGGCAACTCCCGGTTGGCCTCGTTTTTGGCAGAATTGACGGCGTGCTCTGCCCAAGAAAGGAGTTGAGCCCAATCATCCTGGAAATCGGATATGAAACATCTCAGGTACTTCTCCAGGGATTGATTGATTCTCTCCGTTTGTCCATTGGACTGAGGATGATAGGCAGAAGAGAAAGAAGAAGAGATGCCCAATCTCTTTGTGAAAGCTCTCCAAAATTTGGATACGAACTGAGAACCTCTGTCAGAAACAATGGACGAAGGAATCCCATGAATCCGGAAAATCTGCTCCGTAAAGATATCAGCAAGGGCGGGGGAGGTGAATAATCCCTTAAATGGAATAAAATGGGACATCTTTGAGAACCTGTCCACGACCACCAAGATAGTGTTCATTCCTCTGGACCTGGGCAAGTCCACGATGAAGTCCATCGAAATGTGGGACCAGGGGCAGTTGGGAACTGGAAGAGGTACAGTAACAGAAAACCCTGAGGCTTTTGACGAAGAGTCTTGCTTTGAGCGCACGTGGGACAGGCGCGAGTAAACTCCAGAATATCTTGAGACATCCTTAGCCACCAGAAATTCTGACGAATGAGATCAGTAGTTTTCTTAAAACCTGGATGACCTGCAGATTTAGAGGAGTGACCCCAAAACAGGACCTCTGGAACAAATTTCGAAGGTACGAAGAGTTTGTTGTCGGGAACGACCAAGTCCTTGGGAATGCGTCTCTGGGAGTGCAAAATCTTGTCAAGATTCTTGAAAGAAGACGTGGCGAGGATCCTCTCCTGTGGAAGGATGGTCTCCAAAGGTTCCTCTGGTCTCTCTTCAGAAAAATGTATTCGGGAGAGTGCGTCTGCCTTTACGTTCTTGGTCCCAGGGATATAGGAAAGGTGAAAATCGAATCGAGAAAAAAAAAGAGCCCAACGAGCCTGTCGTGGACCAAGGCGTCGAGCGTTTTCTATGTAAAGAAGGTTCTTGTGGTCCGTGAGAATAGTAAACGGCTCTTTCGACCCCTCCAGCAGGTGTCTCCACTCTTGAAGAGACATCTTCACGGCCAGAAGTTCCCTGTTACCCACGTCATAGTTCCTCTCGGCGGATGAGAATTTCTTGGAAAAATATGCACAGGGATATAACTTATCTTGAGGCGTGGGTCTCTGAGAAAGAACGGCTCCAGTGCCGCAATCAGAAGCGTTGACCTCCAGGACAAAGGGAAGTTTAATGTTGGGATGACAGAGAATAGGTGCGGATATAAAAGCTTCCTTGAGTGTCTCGAAGGCAGAGAGGGCCTCGGATGACCAAGCAGAGGGATCAGCTCCTGTTTTGGTGAGCGCAGTGAGAGGTGCCACAATGGTAGAAAAATTACGTATAAACTTACGATAGTAATTAGCGAACCCTAAAAAACATTGTATGGCCTTGAGAGAATTGGGTCTTGGCCACACAGTACAGTAACTGCTTGAGGTTTACTGGAATCCATCATAAAAAATCGGAAATGATGTACCCCAGGAATGGAGTAGAGGTCTGATGAAAGGTGCATTTCTCCAGCTTGGTGCACAAATGGTGTTCACGGAGACGGGAAAGGACGTAGGAGGTGTGACGTATATGGTCCGGGAGATCTTTGGAAAAAATCAGGATATCATCCAAGTATACCATAACAAAAATATTGAGTACCTTACGAAAGACGTCGTTGATGAAATCCTGGAAGACAGCGGGAGCATTACATAAGACGAAAGGCATTACAAGATACTCGTAGTATCCACTACACGTGTTGAAGGCCATTTTCCATTCATCCCCCTTCCTGATGCGCACCAGATTATAGGCACCACGTAGATCCAACTTGGAAAAAATCTTGGCCCCCTGTAATTTATCGAACAGTTCGGTAATAAGGGGAAGGGGGTAACGATTTTTAATAGTTATGTGGTTCAAACCCCTGTAATCGATGCAAGACCTCAACGACCCGTCCTTTTTCTTGACGAAGAAAAACCCAGCCCCTGCTGGGGAATTGGAGTGACGAATAAAGCCTTTTTTGAGATTCTCCTGGATATATTCATCCATAGCATGAGATTCTGGTAACGACAAGGGGTAGGTCTTGGACTTGGGTAGGGAGTAACCTGGAACCAGATCGATCGGACAATCGTAAGTCATGTGTGGCGGCAAAAGGTCTGACTGTACCTTATTGAAAACGTCCCGGAATTGGGGGTAAACAGAAGGTAGAATAACCTCAGGAACAGAGGTATTGGCCAGCAGTTAATGAGTCTCGTCTGACCTCGGCCTCCAGGAGATGGGAGCAGAGGAAGTCCAGTCAATGAGAGGATTGTTAAGCTGTAGCCAAGGAAGACCAAGGGTGATGGGTATCCCAGGAGCGTGAATGGCATCGAGAAATAAGATCTCCTTGTGCAGATGTGAGGACAGAAGCAAGGGGACCATCTCTAAGGAGATGTGGGCCGGGGTAAGAGGACGTCAATCGATACCGACGAGTGCGATGGGAACTTTCTTCCTCACGAGCGGTTTGCGGTTTAACCTGGCGAATTCGAGGTCCACGAAGTTTCCTCCAGCTCCTGAGTCAATGAAAGCGGCGGTAGAAGTCTGGAACTTATTGCCTGAAAGGGAGACTGGAAATGTAAGTTTCTTAGGGAGGTCACCTTTATGAAGGGGACGTGGAGACATTACACCCAGAGAGAGCCCCTCTGTACTCACTGAGTGTTCCCGTTTCCCGGATGCAGTGGACACTCCCGAACCAGATGCTCCATGGATCCGCAGTAGAAACACAATCCCCCGGCATGGCGGAACTGCCGTATCGGTGTGCGGATGCGTTGTACCCCCAATTGCATTGGCTCTGGCAACTCCAGTGCAGGACGAAGAGGTGTGGTAGCACTTGGGAGAGCAGGAGTGCTGCTGGGAGTACTGGAGAAAGGAACTTGAAAGTTATGGAAGCGAGTGCGCTGACGCTCTGAGCGGCGTACCTGGATACGTTGATCCACTCGGACGGCCAAATTAATGAGGACCTCCAATTGATCCGGCCTGGATTGGCGAGAGAGTTCATCCTTGATGGGATCTGCCAGGCCTTGCAAGAATACGGAGACGAGAGCCTCTTGTCCCCAGTTAGTCTCGGCTGCTAGAGTCCGGAATTCCACAGCATACTGTGTCACCATTCACCGTCCCTGAGTGATCTGGAGAAGAGAAACAGATGCCATCTCCCGACGAGCGGGGGGATCGAATACTTGTTGGAACTCGGCTTTAAATGCCGGGTAATCTTGGGTAAGGTCGGAACGCCGCTCCCAAACCGGGGAAGCCCAAGCCAGGGCGCTGCTAGTGAGGAGGTTATAAATGTAGGCTACCTTCTTGTGACCAGTATTGTAGAGATGGGGGGCCATTTCAAACTGCACCACAATGATTTAGGAAACCCCTACATTCTTGCGGTTCACCTGCAAAAGGCTTGGGGGTGGAATCTTTACATCGGAGCTGCTAACTGCGCTTGAGGAGTGGGGGCTTACAACTGGCGAGGTCGCGGTCGGTACTCGGGCTGAGAGTACTGCGACCTGGCGTGTAAGTGCCACAATTTCATCTCCTATTGCCTGGTTTTGCTGAAGCAGATTGGAGAGAAACTGTTGAAGTTCGGTCTGGTCTGCATCTTGTGGGCTCGACATAATGTTACGCCGGTGCTGCCCGCAGACCAGACCATCCCCTGAGCTGAAGGGGGAAGTGGTAATACACGCACCTGCAGCAAAGGGAGCGTGTCTGGAGTGTGGTATAAAGTGTTGCCAGGCCAGGTGTAGTAAGGTACACAATACTTGCCGGTACTTGTAGAGTGAAGAATGCCTTGCCGAGGTCAGGGAGTGGAGAGCGGAGATAGGTTGTAGTCCAAGCCGTGTTCTAGGGGTTACCAGAGTGAGCGTTGTCCAAGGAGTGCCAAGATCGAGAGCCAGAGGGGGTAGTCGTACAAGCCGCGTCAGAACCTGTGAAAACACTGAGAGAATCTTGAAGTACTTCCATACAGAGACTTTGTCGAGCAAAGACTGAGAGCAGAGAGAAGCTAGATAAAGCAGGGAGATCCAATCAGGAACGGAGGCGGGACAGGAAGAGCTACAGGGAGACACTGCAGATTGGTGCAGGAATAACAAGCCAGGTGAGTCTTGTTGGTAACCTGAGTATGTCCGTGCGGCGTGCGGGGGCGGAGCCTGAGGTCCGGGAGAAAGGAAGAAGAGTGTGCAGAATGAGTGCGCTCTGTAACGCGTGTACGTGCGTGGACCACGCCAGAGGAGGGTGCAGGTGTGCACGCGGGAGGCCGTGGGCGCGGGAGGCCATGGGCGCGCCCGGCGCTGAGCAGAGGAATCGCCGAGGGGAGTGATCCCGCGACGGCGGCAGGGGCGGGGAGTCACGGAGACCGGTAAGGTAGGGTTGAGTTGTGTGTCCAGGGGCTCCCTGTGAGAAGAGAGTGCTCTGTGTGGGGAGCGCGGAGAAAGCCGATTCCTGACAGCAAGGAGACGGTTTTCGGCACTGAACTTTGTTAAAAACAAGTATAGATCTGTATTGACAAACACTCATGTGGTCTCTGCTTCTGTTATCAACCTCGAAAATCAATCCTAGTATTGAGAAACTGTTACTTGAAAGGCAATTTCAGAAATCACATTGGGACATTTTAAATTCAGATTTTGTTTTTGTTTTTTTGTTAATTAGAATTTCAAGTCTTTTCTTATCTTCTCAATAAAAAAAAGTTGTAATATTTTAATATGTTTTAATTATCCTTGTTTTGGCATTCTTTAGTTAAGGTTTAGCTATTAATTTAAACCGAATGTAGGAAGCAGTAGAACAGTGGCCTGCCTGGAAAAATACGTTGGCCACCCCTGATTTAGCTCATCACTAAAGAAGCTCTAAAAGGGAAACATGTTACAGGGATTACTTAACAAGAGGGGCAGCGTTATGGTGGCAAACCCCTTTTTCAGCTCGTTCCCACACGTCCCAAATGGAATGCGGTACTTCCGTTCAATATAGAAAAAGAAAAGGTTTTGTGAATAAGCAGCCCTAGAATCCTTCTCCCGTCTCTGTTTTAGTCAGCTTGTTTGAGGCAGCACGCACTGCATTTTCAGCTCCTCATGAGGTCTAATAACGTCTATGGTGTCTGATATCACAATTGTTATGATTCCCGATCTTGAACCATTGATGCTTGCAGGTATCATGTAGCAGTTCCACTGTAACCAGATAGTAGCAACCCTTGTCTCCATGGTAACCGCCCCATCATTATGGATGTCGACAGGTATCATTGTTACATGCCAACTGCGACAGGATAATAGCATCTTTTGTCTCCATGGTGACCCGCTACAACAAACCTTCCGTATTAGCGGGGTGTAGATGTCTATTGCCAAATGTAAATACTTCTGAGACACTCTGAGCATATACCCCAAAAGGGAAAACACATGTCAACAATAGAGGACCAACTATATACCAAATATGCAATATCTCCAATAATTCTGGATAAACCACATGGTTAATACAGAAGATGTTTTGACAAACACTATATACAGTGTGTGAAAAAATATATATGTGGAAAATATATTAGAGTTAAAAGTAATCTCAACCGATACAGTAATTATAGGTCATATCTTAGATTGGAGATACTGAAACCCTCCTGGGGTGGATATTCCAGCCAATGACCATAGCAACTACATGCTCATTAAATTAAAGTAAATGTAGGGCAATACTTGTCAAGATATCACTTGAGTATTGAAACCCACTACTTCTATACATCTGTCATATATAAGCTGGCTCAGTTTTAGTTAACCATTAGCGCTGTGCTTTCCACACTCTAATCACAGAGACATATGTTCCCACTTGAACATAGCCCTAAAGACAGCTTGCATTCCCTTGATTTGTTATAAGTACTGTTCTGGATGTACTATAATGAGAATATACAGTTTCTATGGGTTTTGATTAGAGAATCCTCTGGGTTTCAACACTCTCAAGTGATATCTTGACAAGTGGTGGCCTGCATTTGCTCTAATTTAATGAGCATGTAGTTGCTATGGTCATTGGCTGGAATATCCACCCCAGGAGGGTTTCAAAATCTCCAATCTAAGATATGACCTATAATTATTGCATGGTTTGAGATTACTTTTATCTCTAATATATTTTCCACATACTGTATATATCTTTTCACACACTTTGTGTGCATATGGTGTTTATCAAAACATTTTCTGCATTAGTAATGTGGTTTATCCAGAATTATTGGAGATATTTCACAAATGTTGGGTATATAGCTGGTCCTCTATTGTTGACTTGTGTTTTCTCTTTTCTTTTAATCCCTATATACGACCGCCTTGTGGGGTATATGCTCCGAACAGGGGGGGGGGGAGAGAGCCGGGACAAGAGCCCCAGGCTCGGCGACCGGGCCCGGGACACTTGACCCGGCCTCTCCTCCCCACACCCCCCAAATCCAGTGTCCGGCTGCCGGGCCCCAGCTCTCCCCAGCTGCTGGGGGCCTGCCTCTTTCTCCCACCCACACTGGGTCTCTGATTTATGCCAGGACCCCCTCTCTTTCACTAGTGCGTTCTGGAAGCTGGGCTCGACTTCCAAACGGGCTCAGCTTCCTGCGCACATCGGCGGGAGAGAGGCCAGGCATCGGAGAGAGGCAGGTCCTTCATACAGGCCCTTCATGGGACAAAGGCATGCCCATCTCGGGAAAGGCCACAGACCCACCACCATGAGGTGTGTGTGTATTGCATTGTGTCGGCAAGGGGGGGGGGTTATCACAGTGTGTGGCAGGGGAGGTATTGCATTGTGTGAGGGGTATTACATTGTGTAGAAGTGGGGGTATTGCATTTTGTGTGGGGGATGGTATTGCATTGTGGTGGTGGGGAATTGCATTGCGTGTGCAGGGGTATTGCATTGTGTGGGAGGGGAGGTATTACGTGTGAGAGGAGTATTGCAATGTGTGTGGGAGGGGGTATTGCAATGTGTGTGGGGTATTGTATTGGATGCGGGAGTTATTGCCTTGTTTGAGAGGGGGGCATTGCATTGTGTGGGAAAGGGGTATTACAATGTGTGGAAGCAGGGTTGTTGCATTTTGGCTGTGGGAAGGGGGCTAGGCATTTTGTGTGTGGGAGGGGGACGGGATATTGTGGGGGGTAATTATTGTGGGGGGGGATTGTATGGGTATCGGGGCGGGGGATTATGTGTGGGGGAGAGGGGAGGAAAGTGTATGTGTGGCTGGGGGCAGGAGGGAATGAATCTGAGTGGGGAATTGAGGGAGCGGGATTGAGTGAGGGGGGTAATTAAGTGATAGCAGAGAGTGGAGGTTGGGGGGGGAGTGAGAGAAATACATGGGGAAAGGGGACGAATAGAGGAGGTAGCTTGCAAGGTGTGAAGGGTGGGCTCGCAAGGCCGCCAACACAGAGCGAAGGGGGCGCTCAAAACCCTAGTCATGGGCCCCTGGGAAATCTTTTGGCGGCCCTGGCTTAGAGTGTCTCAGAAGTCTTTACATTTGGCAATAGACATCTATACACCCCGCTAATACAGAAGGTTTGTTGTAGCGGGTCACCATGGGGACAAATGAAGATTTTATTTTGTCACAGTGGGACTGCAACAATGATACTTGTCGACATCCATAATGATGGAGCGGTTACCATGAAGACAACGGTTGCTTCTATCTGGTTATAGTGGAACTGCTACTATTTACCCACGAGCATCCATAGTTGAGGATCGGGTTATCATAACAATTGTGATGTCAGACACCATAGAAGTTATCAGACCTCATTGGGAGCTTATCAGGCAGTGCATGCTGCCTCAAACAAGCTGACTAGAACAAAGACGGGAGAAGGATTCTAGAGCTGCTTATTCACAACACCTTTTCATTTTCTATATTGAACGGAAGTACCGCATGCCATTTGGGACGTGTGGGAACGAACTAAAGAAAGGGCTTGGCACCATAACGTTGCCCCTCTTGTTAAGTAATCGCTAGAACCAGTTTCCCTTTTAGAGCTTCTTTGGTGACAAGCTAGTAGATTCAAGTGATCATTAGTTTTGCTGGATGAGTATCTTTTTGACTTATGCTTTGTTGTATACTGAAGGTTTTTTTTTTTTTTAGAAACCTCTATCATTATCCACCACCTGTATCTGATATTAAAATATTTTCATTTAAAGAGAACTACTATTGACTCCAGTATGTGTCTTTTCCCTTGAGTGCTGAGGACAATCAAAATTGTATACAGTATATTGACTAAGTGGTGCTACAGATGTAGCAGCTGTTTTTACTCTCATTAATGTGTTAAGTCAATAAATAATACGATATAATACATGCGTTAAAGAAACATTGCATGCGTTACATTGGTTTCGTGGAGCTGCATTAAACAATGTGCTAAATATTGCATAAGCAATAACGGCGCTCATCGCGTTCATGGGTGTAATAATGCCTGCTGCATATATGTCATAAGATACATTTTGATGCCAAAAGACACCTTACAGCCCTGTCAAGGGAGTGAGCGCTAAGGTGTTTTCAGACGCTGGAAAGTGTCTTATGGAATCGCACCATAGTAATTATTGCACATTATGTCAATTATTGGATACAGAGAATTGTGTAGCTTGTGAGATATTGTACTACATTGTCCAAAGCCCGGTGATGAACTATGACCACAAAACATCACAAGATACATAACAGCTGAGGAATATTGTTTTTAGGGGTAACCAATGAAATGCAAAGCCCAACTGTGTGCACTTATCAGTATGTGGATGGTTGTTTATCAACAAAATATGGCATATATGGGCTTTACTAGTAAATCAGAAGTTGAAAATGGCTTAACGACTTCTCATGAAGGCTTTTCAAGCAGCAATAAAAAGTGCTGTTCCATAAGACATCTTCAAGAGCTGGAAAGCATCTTATATGCCATTCCAATGCAGTATGGTGTCTTCGGATCCATCAGTGGTCAAAGAGTGATTTTTTTTATTTACAGGTCTGCAATATTTCTTTGTTACTGTTTTTACTTTTTATTGAAAGAAATATGGCTTTGTCATAGGAAGCCCCACTGCTTTCGAAGCATAAATATTGTTTAAATCTTTCTCAAATGTCTATGTTTAATATCTGGCTTAGAAACACTACTCTTTTAAAGCTGTAGTTCAAGCTGC
This sequence comes from Ascaphus truei, assembly GCF_040206685.1. Lineage (NCBI taxonomy): Eukaryota > Metazoa > Chordata > Amphibia > Anura > Ascaphidae > Ascaphus > Ascaphus truei. The sequence goes on along the minus strand of NC_134488.1, from coordinate 74,166,740 downwards.
CGATTGTTTATTTATTTATTTTCCATTTGATATGTGCATCAATACAATCTGCACAGTGACAAGAGATTAGGTAAATTGCCGATCGATCCGTTCTCCTGTAATCGATCGCCGAATCGGGGGCTATTTAATTCACTGTTAGGGCTGCACAATCATCATGTGACAGGCAGGCACTAGTTACAATTGGTGCACTGCTAGAGAGAGGGCAGGGCTCTAGAGCCAGAGCCTGTCTCAGAAGAGGAAGGGGGTGTGACTTTGGAAATGGTTTCTATAGAAACAAAAAGGCTTGCTACATTGGAATACATTAAAAATGTCTTTTAAAATGGTTTTTAAAAAATGTAGAAAAGTATTTTCTCATAGTACAGAACTGATTTATTAAAAAACAAAAACAAAACAAAACACATGTAGGATATTGCTTGAACTGCAGCTTTAAGCCACCGAGTGTCAGATGATGTCTTATGTACTGTTTAGTAAATATTGCTTTTGGTCCCTTCAGTAATGGAAGGTCCTGAAACATATTGCTTTTCATTGAAGGAGTCCTGCCTTCATAGCAATATAGACTTAATCTCCCTTTGGCTCATGGTATAGGACAGAGTTAATCATTTATTTAAATATTCCATTTTCACCATATACAGTGGATAAGTTATTGGTCAGTGACCCACTAACATGCTGTAAGTTTCTTACTACCCTGTCGGTGCTCTCTTATTCTTCCTTGTCAGGTAGGAGTTTTTATTATGATTTTTAATGTTCTCAAATAGGGCAGAAAGTTGTGTATTGTTAATGAGCAATGTACAACTGTAATTTTCTGAATGTAAATTAAATGAACATGTAATGCTAATGTGAGCTTAACTTCAAAATATTCTGCTTTGTTTCGCAGACAAGTAAGCCAGCAACTACCACGGCCACACTGACTTTGAAAGGTGATATCAGTGAAACGTACCAGATCATCTTTGCAACACAAGTCGTGTCGTCATAAAACAGCATACGCTCTTTCTAAAGAATCACTTGTATGCATCAATAGTACGTTATCCGTGGCGCCCAAAAGTGTATTATTACTTAAAACTGACATTGGAGATACAAGTGTAATATGACTACTGAAAACAAAACTGTTATAGCTACAGTATATACATATATTGTGATACCTGCTCCAGCCAACACCTCTTACATTTCAACAGCAGCACTTGGTATAAAAATCCTGCATCAATGATTTGTCAACTCCAAAAACTCTTTGTGAATGGAAATAGCTTTATAGGGGTTTGTATATCACAAACACACAATGGTCCAAAAACATGAAGATACTATAAATAGTATTGAATGTTTGGACAAAGTTTCCCCCTTCCATCTGATAACCTTGCTGTATGTTGTATATTGGTTTTTATGTGCTATACCTTCAAACTCCCTGTCATTAATGAAGGGAGGTGTTGCAGATTTTACATACAGTAGTTTAAAAACAAACAAAAAAAGGCTGTACTGTATTACCATCATTTTAATAGAATTTCAATGTATCAAACCTATAATTGCACAATTAAATGTTTCTCTGCAGAAATAAGCATGTAAGGTTTGAGTTTTATCTCACATTTGATGCGACGAGAAATGCTGCTTTAGCATCCCTTGAAAGCCAATATTGTATCATAGTATCATATGAAGAGTAACTGTAAGAAGAGGTTGTGTGAGACGGTGTGATTAGCCTATTATATTATATACATTGATTTAAACGGGAAGTGGCAGTTTTTCGTTAAAGGTGCAATCACACAGAGTCGGCCAGATGAATTTCTTAGGGGCCATTGAATGTGGAAGTGTTTGTCAATTAAGTGTTTTCTTTACCCTTATCCCATCCTCTTCGTATCAGAGAACTAATAAGAAGAGCTGGGGAGGGGGGACTCTGGCTGTGCAAACAATTGCTTACTGCGCCGTGACATCACACATAAGGGAGCAGCCAGAGGAAACGAAACACTTCCCAAGTCTTTAAAAAATAAATTAAAAATACTTAGTGGTGCTAGATTTGAGTAAAACTGATATTAGTTACCCAGATGCGACCCCTTAAATATGTCACTAGAATTAGTTAACTTTGGTGCCAGGAGGGCTTGCTCCTTTAAGAACATAGTGTCCTAATTATTTAATGGGATATTGTTACATCAGGCAATTCTCATTAACAAATATTAACATCACTGCTTATTTTACCGGATATATGTTAACCCTTTCTGTTTGCCTTTTCTCGTTTTGTGCACTGCAAATGGGTTAACAAGAACAATCATTCTTTCCACGTTATACAAAAGGTTTTGTTTTTGCAATAAGTAATGTTTGCCAGGCTAAACATTAATTCAGTATGAAGTATAGAAAATCTGGCACATTCACAGGTAGGCTCAGTGCCGCAGACAGATTTCCCTATGTCCAGGACTAGAGTTACGACCCCTCCCCCTTGTGTCGGCGGTCCTGCGAAGCCCCCTATTTCACACCTAACAAGCACCCTCCTCTATTCCCCCCCCTCTTCCCATGTATTTCTCTCCCCTCTGTCTTACTCCTACCCCCTCTCTTCCTCACTTACTCCCCCCACTCTCCCCCACCTCCATCAATTACCCCACTCTCACTCAATCCTTCTCCTGACACTCATTCCCTCCCCCTCAGCCCCACACACACACAATCGCCCCACAAAATACATACCAAAACAATACCCCTTAAATACATACAACCCCCCAGCCCCCAAATACATACACCCCCCCACCCCCAAATACATACAAATGAATTCCCCCATCCCCCAAATATATACAACTCCCTCAATACATACAAAAAAAACTCCACCCCTTAAATACATATAAACCCCAACACCAAATACATACAACCCCCCCACCCCCCACATACATAAACCCCCCAAATACATACAACCCACTCAAATACATAACAAAAATAACCCCTACCCCCAAATACATGCAAACCCGCCTAACCCACCAAATACATACAAAACCTCCCCAACTCACCAAATACATACAAATCCCACAACCCGCCAAATACATACAACCCCCCCCAACCCACCAAATACATACAACCCCACTCACCAAATACGTACAACCCTCCCACACCCCAAATTCATACAAATAAAAACCCCACCCCCTAAATACAAACAACAAAAGAAACCACCCCCCAAATACATACCCCCCCCAATACATACAAACCCCCACCCCCCAAATACATACAAAAAAAACCTCACCCCCAAATACATTTAACACCCTCTTTCCCCCGCCCCAAATAAATACAAAATACAGACTTACCTACCTTGGGAATAGTCTTGGGCCTCCCTCACTGATACTGTCCCACGCCGAGCCTCTGACATCGACACGCGCCGGGCCTCACTCTGATGCCAGTGCGTGCCTGAAACTGGGCCCAGTTTGCTTCCGGCATGTGCCAACGTCAGAGAGGCCCAGCGCGCACCAGTGTCAGAGGCTGGGGATGGGACAGTGTCAGGTAAGGAGGCCTGCAGCTTGGGGAGAGCCAGGGTCTGGCAACAACTAGAGGACCAGCAGCCGGGCAAAGAAGTTGGGCCCGGCCGGGCCCTCGGCAGCCACCGGGCCCAGGACTCTTGTCTCGGCACTCCCCCCCTGTCGGCGGCCCTGTGTAGACTGTAAACAGTTGAATATTACTGATGTCCTTTCGATGTACAGTAGCAGTCATAATTTGAACAAGGTTTACCGCTCTATAAAATGCTGTGTTTCAACTTGTTCCGATCACTTGGAGCAGCTTTTGACTAGATTCAGTAAGAACATTTCTTAAAACATTGCAAAGGTCAACATATTAAAATAAATATTGCAAGGTATTATATACAAGAACATTGCAGATCCAATATCCAAAGATTAAGACTTCTACAAAGCTCCTGTCCTGTGGAAGTTGTTATGGTGTATGCATATTTATGTTAAATGAGTCAGGCTTTCAGAACCATTGGAAACCATACCACAATTATATTAAAATCCACCTTTAATGAACAATGTTCACATAAAGAACAAAGATATCTATCTCAGATTAGAGCGGATAGGAATGAAGTTGTGATGTGGCTCTGTGGAAGTTTTGCAGAGATACTGTAATAAGAAAAACAATCCACATTGGCATTCCTCTACTGTATCATCCCATGGAGAATGGTGAAGTTACTACTGTCAACAAAATTTGTCATGTAGGAACGGCCCAGTTCTGCATTAGAAGAATGACATGTCAGTTTCAGTTGCAGGTTGTAATTTTCTCGACAAATCATTTTTGTTGCACCTTCCTTCCTCAGTTCCTCAAATACCTTAATCAGGTATTTGCACAATCATTTGCAGCTCATGATATCTCTTATTTGTTCAGCATAAAAACTAAACAAAGTAAAACACAGGAAAGTCTACTTAGTCTAATGTCTCCTCGTGCAAAATTATCCCACGTCTAATAATCTGATAAACTTTTCTTTGGCAACAGCTTTACACTTGTCTCCCTGGGGTGGCTTTGGAATCAGATATACTGGATGTATGTCCATGGTGGGTAAAGCAGCAATAGCTGGCTGGGTATCAGTGTGTTTGTTAACTTTGTCCAGCTGGTCTCAGCTGTTTTGGAGGTTAGTGGCTCCTCCCACCCAGGGTTTAAAGCTCACCCCTCCCCACTCCCCACTGTCCAAGTAAGCAGGTTTTCTTTTCATGCAGCTGGTTTCGACAGGTTCAATGCCAGGACCATCCTTCCTCTAACTATAGAGGTAAATAAGGATTTAACCAGTTAGTGTTAGGACCTGCGATATTATGGTCATGCCTTGAAAGTGGCTCGCAGGCTTATACGATTTGGCCAAAGGGTTAACTAAATGACTCTTTTTTTCAAGAGATATATAGGTATTTCATTGCATATTTTTGTCACATTGGATGTTGCTCTGGACTTCTTTGTTTCTTGAGTAAAGCAGCAAGCAATGTTTTTCCTTATTGTTTAATATTTGGGGAAAGATAATGGGAATGGAATAGTGCCGTGTGCAAAATGTGACACTGTCCAGATGTGCATTTTTATTAGTATGTACACGTAAAACATACAGATCACAATGTTCTCAATGCTTGCACCTTTACAAGTGTCATGTTCATGGCTACGTGTCAGTTGTCTGGTGTACTGTAGCATGGTCATCTTCTCTGTGCCCAGTAAACAACTTGAGCAATCCTCAGACTGCATTTCTTAACTGGGGTATCTGACCCTAAACGTGTCTCTGGTTCTATCTATTCATGACAAGTACTCGCCTGATTAATTCTATTTCTATTTCTATGCCTCCTAGATTCCTTTCCTAATGTTCCTCATTATGTTCTTTAAGATAAGCTCCTATTGATGCAGCAAACCTCTTGGGGTCAGGTGCTCACTAGAGGACAAGCCACCAATAAATATTCACTAATTTTATCATTGTTTATGTTTCCTCTTTTCACGACCCCTCCTCGCTCCCCCCCCCCGACCCCCCATTGCGAATTTACAGTTTCACTTTAAGAGAGTAACACTTAATTACATTAGGATGAATATCTCTTTATTTTCCGATAGGCTAAACCTTTAGAGAATTGGCTGCAAATAAATGTTCTTTCTTGTTTATCAGGAATATTCTCATTCAATCAAGCAAAGTACAGCTACTTAAATTGTGAATGCACTTCAGTCAAACCATTTGAGGACATCTTGTAGATTAAGTTGCACTATAGAATGTGGGTATTTGTTTAACAGACATATAGTTTACTCCAATAGATTCAGACGAAGGGACAAGGAATCGTTTCACTTTTTAATTCTGTTGGCTCTTTTATCTTGGCATCTGATAGTGTTTTATTGTTAGATACTGAACATCATGTACAGTACATATTTGAAGTGTAATGTGCTTTTACAGGGAATACTGTATAAGTAAACATAGTTTGTGCTGGGTGCAAAACTGACCTTGAGTGCCTCTCTGGGCCACTTATGTTCTGGCAGATATATTATGAGCTCATATCAGGAAGAACCATTTGCACACAAAAAAGCTTCCAAATGACAATAATTAAATTCTAAAAATCGTATCACTGTTAATTGTCCTCTAAATGGAGTTTAATTTTTGCAAGAATCATTTAAGTAAAAGCTCCTTTCATGCAATTACAGTATGGGATAGTAACAGAATGACCAGATTTGTATTTATTAATGTAAATCTTATTTATTTACAGTACCTATGGCAGCTCACAGTTACTGAAATACATTTTAACACTACACTTAAAAGATCCGTCAGACCATTGCTACAGTATGTCTCCTCCCCCTGGAATAAGTGAACATGACTAATACACATACAAAGTAAAACGAAATAACTTGATAAACGGACTCATGAGAAATTTTGAGCAGTGTCCCTGTGATCCATCAACTTCTGTAGCAATTCACAATGCAAGTTATATGAGCGATAACCCACCAGACAGTGTTGTGGAATCGGTGGAATTAAAATAACTTTATCGAAGTGGATATGATTCTAAAAACTTACCGCAATCCTTGTTAATGTATTATGGCTAATGAACACACAATCTCAGCAAGCTCTAACCCCAGAACCCACCACATCATATACAGTATATAGTTGTGCCAAAAGGAGTGCAACTGAGCGTGGCCAAAATGTATACAACAAAAGACAACAATACCCAATGCTATATCCAATATGACAAAATACATAGTTAAATACTTCAATGTTAGTATTCTCATGAGTAAGGGTTATGAGTATGGTATTATGGCCTATGATTTTTTTTTTAATCCCAGCCCACATTGCTAGAAAGAGGAGAGGGAGATAGTCTAGACCAGGGGTGATCAATTCCAGTCTTCAAGACCCCTCCCCCCCAACAGGTGAGGTATTGAGGATATCCCAGTTTCAGCCATACTGTAGGTGGTACAGTCTTCAACTGAGCCACTGATTGAGCCACCTGTGCTGAAGCTGGGATATCTGAAAACCTGATGTGTTGGGGAGTCGAGGACTGGAGTTGAGCACTACTGGTCTAAACTGTCCTGAATACCCAAAGAAGGCCTGCAATGGGTGAAGTTAACCACGTCTCAATAACCACAGGCTTTAGCTTTTTCATTATGAACAGTGGACTTTTAATAAACTTGGTAAGTGTTACCAAACAGGCTAGTTTGTGAAAACTTTGAAGTGGGATTCAGGTGATTACAAGATTAGTGCGTGAAATTGCCTTTTCAGGATTTATTCTGTATTGTATTGTATTGTATGTCTTTATTTATATAGCGCCATTAATGTACATAGCGCTTCACAGCAGTAATACATGTGGTAATCCAATAAATAACAGATAATATAAATAACAGATCATGGGAATAAGTGCTTTAGACATTAAGGAAGAGGAGTCCCTGCTCCGAGGAGCTTACAGTCTAATTGGTAGGTAGGGAGAACGTACAGAGACAGTAGGAGGGAGTTCTGGTAAGTGCATCTGCAGGGGGCCAAGCTTTATGTGCCATGTGTTCAGAATAGCCACAGTCCTATTCATATGCTTCTTTAAGCAAGTGTGTCTTAAGGTGGGTCTTAAAGGTGGATAGAGAGGGTGCTAGTCGGGTACTGAGGGGAAGGGCATTCCAGAGGTGAGGGGCAGTCAATGAAAAAGGTTTAAGGCGGGAGAGGGCTTTAGATACAAAGGGGGTAGAAAGAAGACATCCTTGAGAAGAACGCAAGAGTCTGGATGGTGCATAACGAGAAATTAGGGCTGAGATGTAAGGAGGAGCAGAAGAGTGTAAAGCTTTAAAAGTGAGGAGAAGAATGGAGTGTGAGATGCGGGATTTGATCGGAAGCCAGGAGAGGGATTTCATGAGGGGAGATGCTGAGACAGATCTAGGAAAGAGTAGAGTGATTCTGGCAGCAGCGTTAAGGATAGATTGTAGGGGAGACAGGTGAGAGGCAGGAAGGCCGGACAGCAGGAGGTTACAGTAATCAAGACGGGAGAGAATGAGGGCCTGAGTCAGAGTTTTAGCAGTCGAGCAACAGAGGAAAGGGCGTATCTTTGTTATATTGCGGAGGAAAAAGCGACAGGTTTTAGAAATGTTTTGAATGTGAGGGGCAAATGTGAGAGAGGAGTCGAGTGTGACCCCTAGGCAGCGTGCTTGGGCTACTGGGTGAATGATCGTAGTTCCAACAGTAATGTGGAAGGAGGTAGTAGGGCCAGGTTTGGGAGGAAGTATGAGGAGCTCTGTTTTAGCCATGTTGAGTTTAAGGCGGCGGAGGGCCATCCAGGATGATATAGCAGAGAGACATTCAGAAACTTTGGTTTGTACAGTAGGTGTAAGGTCGGGTGTTGAGAAATATATTTGTGTGTCGTCAGCATAGAGGTGATAATTAAACCCAAAAGATGTTATTAGGTCACCTAGAGAGAGTGTGTACAGAGAAAAGAGAAGAGGTCCCAGGACAGAGCCCTGGGGTACCCCCACAGAGAGATCAATAGAGGAGGAGGAGGTATTAGCAGAAGAGACACTGAAAGTACGATGGGAGAGGTAGGATGAGATCCAGGATAGAGCTTTGTTCCGAATACCAAGAGTATGGAGAATATGAAGGAGAAGAGGGTGGTCCACGGTGTCAAATGCTGCAGAGAGGTCGAGTAATATGAGCAGAGTGTAATGACCTCTGTCTTTGGCAGCATGGAGGTCGTCAGTTATTTTAGTGAGGGCTGTTTCCGTGGAGTGAGCAGTACGGAAGCCAGATTGTAGAGGGTCTAGGAGAGAATAGGTGTTGAGAAAATGGAGCAAGCGAGCGAATACAAGACGTTCAAGGAGTTTAGAGGCAAAAGGCAGGAGGGAGACAGGCCGATAGTTAGAAAGACAGGTAGGGTCAAGCTTGCTGTTTTTGAGTAATGGTATGACTGTTGCATGTTTGAAGGAGGATGGAAAGGTTCCAGAGCAGAGGGAGGAGTTAAAAATGTGCGTGAGCGTAGGGATTATAGTAGGAGCAAGAGGTTTTAGGAGATGGGAGGGAATGGGGTCAAGAGGGCAAGTGGTAGAGGGAGAAGAGGCGATCAACAGCGACACATCCTCCTCTGAGACAGTGGAAAAAGAGTCAAGGAAGGCAGGAGGAGAGTTAGGAAGAGGTGTAGGATGGGAGGAAGAAACAGAGGGGATGTTCTGACGTATGGATTCCACCTTTTCCTTAAAATAGTCAGCATAGTCCTGAGCGGAGATGGAGGAAGGAGAGGCAGCGGAGGGTGGTTTGAGTAGAGTATCAAAGACAGAGAACAGTCGACGTGGGTTAGACTTGTGCATGTTGATTAGTGAAGAAAAGTAGGCTTGTTTAGCTTGCGAGAGGGCAGAGTTGAAACAGGATAGCATAAATTTGTAGTGAAGGAAGTCTGCGAGAGTATGAGATTTCCTCCAGAGGCGTTCAGAGGAACGAGTGGAGGAACGCAGCATGCGCGTGTGGGAATTTAACCAGGGTCTAGGGTTAAAAGGGCGAGTGCGGCAGAGAGAAAGCGGGGCATGTAGATCAAGAGAGGAGGACAAGGCAGAGTTGTAGTTCCTGACCAGTTTGTCAGGGTCTGTAGCAGATCTGAGAGAGGAGAGGGAGGAGTGTAACGTGGACTCAAAGTCAGGTAAGTGAATAGAGCGCAGGTTTCTGCAGAACCGGGGTGTAGATGGAGGTGGAGAAGTTGAGAAGCGAGATAGAGAGAATGAGATGAGGTGATGGTCAGAGAGAGGAAAAGGGGAAATGGAGAAATCAGAGAGAGAGAAATTTTTAGTGAAAACCAGGTCTAAGTAGTGGCCATCCTTGTGGGTGCTGGCTGCAGTCCACTGTTGAAGGCCAAAAGAAGAGGTTAGAGAAAGAAAGCGGGAAGCCCAAGGGAGAGAGGGGTCATCAATGTGGCAATTGAAGTCCCCAAGGAGTAGAACAGGGGAGTCTGAGGAGAGGAAGAAAGAGAGCCAGGATTCAAAGTGAGAGAGAAAGGCAGAAGGGGGATGAGTAGAGGTAGGTGGGCGATAGATGACCGCCACATGGACAGGGAGAGGAGAGAAAATCTGGACAGTGTGAGCCTCAAAGGAGGGAAAAGCAAGAGAGGGAGGAATAGGAAGGGTTCGGTAACGGCAGAGAGAGGAGAGCAGGAGCCCCACACCTCCACCCCTGCCATCAAGGCGCGGAGTGTGGGAGAAGGAAAGGCCACCATAAGAGAGGGCAGCTTCCAGAGCAGAGTCAGACTGAGTGAGCCAGGTCTCAGTTATAGCAAAGAGAAGCAGAGAGTGAGAGAGAAAGAAGTCATGCACAGAGAGGAACTTGTTAGAAAGGGAGCGAGCATTCCAAAGGGCACAGGAGAAAGGGAGAGAGGAGGGAGGGTGGCAGGGGATGGGTATGAGGTTGGAGGGGTTAACACCAGAAGGAGTAGAAGTTGCATGTGGAAGGCGAGGACGAGAGCAAGTAGAAATAAGGCAGGGACCAGGATTGGGAGAGATATCCCCAGAAGCAAGGAGGAGAAGCATGGATAGAAAGAGGATGTGTGAGGATGATTTGTAGGGGTGTGTTTTAGTGCAGGGGGTATAGCTGTGTGGTGACAGAGGACGCAGGTAAGAAAGGAGTTCATGTGAACTGAGAAGTGGGGAAGAAAGGAGAGATGGAGATAGATGAATAGAGTTAGAGACATAAGGAGACTGGTGGAAGGAAGTGCATAATTTGAGAATAAGTGCGGTTGCAGCAAATATAAAAAATAAAGGCGGCATCACAGCAATAGTTAAGTGTTGAGATGTGCAGTCTTAGATAGATGATATCCTCTTTCCAACGTAGATCAAAAGCAGGAATCAGAAGCAGTAGGTGATGTCCACTTTTCCACTTCTTTTTGAACTTCCTTTTTAAACTTCATAAATACTTGAAACATATATACTTAAAAGCATATCTGCTTAAAAGCGATTCTCTATGTGAAAAGATAACTAAGGATATTGGATATAAATGAGTAAGCAGTGGCAGACATTATAATGGGGTCATTTGTGTCACAGTACCTTTAATACCAATGTCCAATATTAAATTGTTACTACAGCATATACACTGGCGACACACTTTATTCGAGCTTGGCTAGTCCCACGAATTCGGATATACCCGGGTGTATTGAGGTTTGTGACTGTTTTCTGCCCGAGTGCATTGAGGTATTTTCCAGGCAGGGATTGAAGCATTTTATTCCCGCTGGCTGCAATACTGCACAGTATATATATATATATACTGCATTACAATTCATGAATTTATGCCATCTGGTAGACACGCGAAGCATTGCAGCCTATTAAATCCTAATCATTATCATTTAACAGATCAGCCGCCCGTCAGCCAGGCATGAACCCAGGCTGGGAAGGCAAACGCAACGGGGCTTGTCAGAGGTGAGGAGCGGCGCATTCCAGGTATCTGCCAGGTACATACTGGGTATTTGCTCGAATAAAGTGTGTCGGTGCAGTAGTTAAAAGTTATAAAGAATGACATTTCCACCCTAAAGAACTTATCCTTTAACTTATCCTTTGATGGTGTGCAAGAAAAGAGTTGATTGGATAAAGTGCATTCCTTTGTGAAAAAGTCCTATAAAAGAAATGGGATGGAAACTCTCAACCTATAGACTAAGAACTCAAGGGCTTCAAAAACAAGTTCAGCTTGCAACCCTCCTTTCATCCACTCCTATCTACAAACAGGTTACCTAAACATGGCTACTTAAAATTTGGAGCCTGCTGACAACAGTAGTTAGAGAGTCATTGGCCAATTTGCAAATGACAGCGGAAAAAGCCCTGAAGCAATGACCAAAGGAATGAGCGGTCAGAAGTACTGCCAGAGCACAATGGAAACTTTATGTTGCCAATATTAGTCATTCAGAGATGCTTCACCACTCACACACCTCCTTTTGAGTAGCTTGGGACACCCCCTTTTCCCCTGCACCATAAATCTCATGATAACTGCCCAAACATGCGATAATGGCTTTTCACGCCTCTCATCCATCTTGCATAGGGCTTCCTCTCATCCTGTCTCGCACTTTAACCCTATTTTATGTAGATATGTATTTGGAATTTATGAACAGTATAGGGGCAGTTTAACTTGGCTCAAAAACATTTTGTTATTAGTTGGCCAATGCAACAGCTTTCTTAAGCCCTATTCTTGGGTAACCCATCCTCACTTTTTGTTTCTTGAGCAGTTAGGTTTTATTTTCAGTGGAGACTCTGTAAAACAGACCTGTTATACAGATGCAGCGGCCGTTATTGAAAAACTTCACGCGTTGTATACCTCGGAATACCCATGTGATGGCGCACGACTTCTTCCAACCGTACCGCCTTTATACGCGAGTGCAGAAAATGGCATTTTAGTGTTCTGGCTTTTAAACACCTGAAATTGACACAGAAACACAGTACTGTATACATTACAATTCATTGCATTTAATTGCACACAATCCATGAAGTTCATACAAAGCAACTGCGATAAACACGTGTGCCTGGGGCGATTGGCCGCGTAAATGCCTCGTGGAGTACAGCAGCGCACACGAAAACGGCGCCGTGATTTGTTCGAATAACGGCCGCTGCATCTGCACATTAACTATTTTGTCCCCCCTTGTCCAGTTTGGTTTCACCCACACAATTACATCATAACTTTTGCATGCAGAGATATCAACTTGGAAGGTCTCAACCCAGTGACATTTGATGGTTCTAGACCAAAATTACTTCTATCGGTGAAACTCTGTTGAAGTCTATGGGACTTCTGAACCTCAAATTACACCAAATCAGTGACACTCCAAATCATGGAGAGTTCACATTTCTGTGCATGGTCTTAATCCCTTTGCTGCAAGTGGTACTGCAAAAAATCACCAAGATTTAAAGCATTAAATATGTCCTTTTAATTTGACAATATTATAGTTGGGAGGTTGGAAATGCCCCACTTATTAAACTGTAATCTGAGAAACACATTTCTTTAGGAACAGTCTCATGTAGACGGTTAAAAAAAAATGCATTTTTAGTTTAAACTGCATTTGCATCCTGGACCCTCATCTCATTGTGAAATCATTCAATAGCTTTTTGTTTTTGAAAAATACTGATGTAAAAACATATTTGCTAGGGTCCATTAAATATACCCAATATTAAAATTTTCTAAAAACGACTTCATAACTCAACCCTAATCATCTTTGAAATTTATATACATTCCTTCCTCGGTTAGATATGATCTGTGTAATGCGGCAGGCATAAGCTTATGGGGATCCATGTTAAAATGGATAAGACGTAAAGAGTGACACACTGTGCGCATTGGCACGTCATTACCCAGAATACCTGGCTGCAGTGGAAACATTGTTTGCTACGTGATAATGGGGAAACACGGTTGCAGACCTGTCTGAAACATGCAAATGCAAAACAACCATTACAATGGAAGAGAATATATTGTATTATGAGTCATTGAAATCTATTGTTGCTTCAGTATATGTTGCTATGTGGGACTCATTCTTTAATGTATAGTAGACTCACATTGCTATCTTCTCAAATCATCCCCCTATTTACTAGACATCCATGTTATATTGACAGACAGACAGACAGACAGACAGACAGATAAGATAGTGTATATACTTAAGTGCTAAAAATAATATAACCGTGACAGAAATCTGTGCAGTGCAGAATAAAGTTCGTATGACAGCTAATAAAGTAATCTATATCTAGCTTGATCCATGTATGTAAATATCACCTAGGGTAAGATGATGCCCTGTAAATCTTGAGTGTGTATTGTAAAATGTATGAGGTCATCACATTCTAAGGGTGGTGTGCACAAAACAGTAATCAAACATAGAGGGAAAGCGTCAGATGCTCCAGAGGAATGAGGTTTTAGGTGCCAGTGTTGTCCAACTCCATTATCACAGGCAATAAAGGTGTGGCACTTAAGTGATAGTACAGAACTTTCAAGGACATGAGGCACATAAATGAAGTACTCAGTAAATATAATATGATTTGGTGTATTTTTAACAACAGGGCTCGCACGTGTGGTCATATATGAACAATATGAAGGCAGTTCATTTGTATGGCAACTTGCCTCACTGTAGCTGTTTACCTGTGGAGCAGCCTGTGCTTCTCCCACTGGCAACTGATTATCTTCATCTCAAGTGCAGAGAAGAAAGCAACTGTGGCAGCAAAGGAATTTACAGTATGTTTAATAGGGACATTGACAAGTTCTATTCTGTCTGAATTACCATGCATTAAAACACAACGTGTGCTTTGTAAGAAATGTACAAATACTGCATGTACAGATTCAAAGGATGCATTCTAGCATGTGGATTTATTTATCAATATTGCTACACAAATCAATGGAAAGTACATGATATGTTATAAGAAGGACATTGCTTACTTCTTACATTGCAACCCATTAGGTTTAGGTTTCTGACTGACATTCAAATTTGGACTTATTAAAAAAAAACAAAAAAAAAAAACAGTTGCCCACCTGTTCTTTGTATCGGTTTTACATGCCGGAGGAATGGAACAAAAATAGCATGAGAAAATGTGCAATATATTTCAAAAATGCCTGAGGCTGGTAATTCTGTGGTTAGGGAAAGTATTGCACAGTTTGTTATGTGTTATTATTTTTGTATTTGTTGATTAAAAAAAACATTTAATTTCAGCTCTGAAAAAGTAGTTGTCTACAACAGCTAAACCTGCACAATTTGACAAATATCAAGTCTTGGAGAGGACCTGTTTTTGGCAATCCTTATTTGATGTTGCTGAAAACATGAAAATAGCCTTCCCTTGTATGCTGCTAAACTGTCATCATACTTGGAGTCATATTACATACAATATGTTTACCAGCTTTGAAGTGTGAGAATGTTAATATTTGTTTAAATTGTTTTACCTGCCCTAATAAAACACCATACGTTTGCATTTTGATATATACAAAACAATATGGCTGTTTTAGTCAAAACTGGCAGAATTTTGTGGTTTCCTACAGTAAATCAATTTTCTTTTTCATGGCCATTTGTCAAAAATTATTTGACATTGGTAGTTGAATCTGTTTTTGCCTTGGGTACTAAAACATAAAAAAACCACATCACTCATGTATAAATTGTGCCTACATTGTTCAAACATGTACCTCTTGTTCCCTGTCTGTGAGGGACTTTAGTGTTATGAAATGAGATGAAGCGTTCTGCTCAGGAATGTTATAGTGAAGGTCTCATTGGGGGTAAACTGTGGCAGATTGTACTAAATACCTGCATACAATAGCTTTCAAATAAGAGAGTGCCCAAAACCTTCAATCAAACTTACGCAAATACAACGCATACACAAATCACAAACAGTCAAACAGATTTTTCTTTATTAGGGTGAGACAGAACTCCTCTAACAAAATAAGCACACCATCATATTTTTTGTAATGTTTCTCCCTGCCTCTATTAATTTTACAATTAACCCCCACCCCCCTTCACACTGCTTATGGATGTATGGTCTTATTTCTCACTGTTCCTTTCATCCATTTATTAAGGCAGCCATTAGGCTTTGCTGGGCCCAAGGCGGCCCGCCCAAGGTGGCCGTTTTGCTTGCCTTTCCCTAAGGCTGGCCCATGTCTGTTTATTTACTATTCGCTCTACCATTCCTTTCCTACTCATCTGTTTAGATTATCTTAGGTTTTTTTTGGGGGGTGGGGGGTTACATCTGTTTAACTCATGTAATATGTTGATAATCAGTATTACTGACCTGAGGAAGAGAGAAAACTCTCAAAAGCCTGTCTTATAATATCTAGTGTTAGTCCAAATAAAAAAAGGTATCACCTAATGCTGAAGTACTCATTTGCTCTGAACTCTCCAAAAAATAAGATGACCATTGTCCTATTATTGGTTATACAAAACAGAATGTTTACCCTTCTCGTACCAGGTTTGTTTCTCTGGAAAATAATGACATTAAGTCCTTAGGAAAAAGTACAATGTGTTTTACATCCGTGTCTTTATGTTACGGAACACAAACTAAAAGCACTCGCATTGTTATAAGGACCGAAGTTCCGAATCTGGAAATGAGTGGAAGGTGTAAGTCTAACTAGTCTCAGTGAGTTTGTGTACCTCTTTGTTTTTTTAATGGGGGGAGAAAATGCTGCCAGTTACTTTTCTCACTATGATGGTCTGTTTTGGGGGTATTGTTTCTTTTCTTAAGCTGCTACAGTACCTTCCGCTAAGAAGTTCTACGGAAAAAGGCCTGGAGCGATTTTCTTTTGAAAGGCTGCCCTGTCAATGACAAACAATTTTCCGATAACATAAAGACTCCACCCTGTTACACAATGAATGGAGCAAGTTTGGTTGGTATGCATTGATGAAGTACAGCTGTGGAGGGGTATTTTACTAGAGAGATTAGCCCTCTAAGATTATTGATTTTATGCCTTATTGTCATTACCATACGAGCAATTAGATGGCACACTGAAGAGACCTTCTAAACTTAGTAGGACTTTCTAATTTACCCAGATAAGGCAGAGTTTATGCAGAAGTGATACTGGGAATAAGCATTAAGACAGCAAATGTTTCAAGTAGCTCCAAGCAGATAGGAGTAGATCTTTTATTTATTATATTGTCTATCTGCTGTGCTTTGTTTATTAAGTGTAAGTAAATGACATGCAGTTATCCTGGCTTCCCAGCTTATCAGTCTTCCTGATTGTACAGTGGTTATTGGTCAAAGGTCAGGATTCATTGAGCCGTAATGTGGGATATTGCATCCTGATTCAGCGGCAAATGCCATTGATTTGAAGTATCAAGTACACATTGGGGGTTATTCATTAACGGCACTATCGCATTATGGGAGTTTCAATGCAATAGTGCTGTGTGTGTGTGTGTGTGTGTGTGTGTGTGTGTGTGTGTGTGTGTGTGTGTGTGTGTGTGTGTGTGTGTGTGTGTATGTATATAGTAGATGGTGCAGAACAATAGGCACTCTGTCTGGTTGAAACAATGTGGGTGCAAATCCTGTATGGTATAAAATAGGCAATGCGATACCGTTTGAAGACGAATATCAGAGGCAGCACTCCAGGTAAAGAGTCAAAAGAAATTTGTATTAACAAGACATCTTATCCAACGTTTCGGTCCTCGTGCGGTCCACATCACCTTGAGAAAGGTCCTGCAGGAGGACCGAAACGTTGGATAATATGTCTTGTTAATACAAATTTCTTTTGACCACTTACCTGGAGTGCTGCCTCTGATATTCGTCTTCAAACGGTATCGTATTGCCTATGTGGCTATGCACCTTAACCCTGGCTGTGCTCAAAGCTGTGACCATGCAGCAAGCTTAAGCCTATAGGGAACCATGTTAAAACTGGTTTTTGAAGCAAAAAGTGGCAGTGTGTGCTCATTTGCATGTCATTTCCCAGAATCCCTTGCTGCAGTGGAAGTGCTGTGTGCTGGGTGATAATGGTGAAAGGCGGGGTTGCAGACCTGCCTAAGACATGCAGATGAGCATACAGTTGTATATATATATATTGATACTTTTGATAGATTGCAAAGCATTCAAGGTCCCTCCGCACTGATGGGGTTAAATGGTTGAAATAATAATTAGATGAATAGCACGTTACTGGACATCAAATTTCAAGTCAGATACAGTTTAACAGGAATTTGCAAAAATTGGCTTAACATGCTGGAGAACAATATTACTAACTGAAATCAGTAGCTGACAGCAGTGAGTACACTGGGACAAAGAGGAACAGCTTTGTTTTGTGTCCAACCCTCTGAGTTTTTATTTTGTTTGTTTATTTTCTACGTTTATGGCCCTTATTCTGTAATGTGTGACGTGCTATCCCATGAAAAGCCCCATTAAAGTCACTGGGACCTTTCATGTGATAGCACGTCATCTGCGCTGTCACACCTGTGCTCCCTCCTCTCCCTCCTCCTGTCGGCATCTGGATCCAACTTCCGTCTGACTGGAGAGTGGAGCTGGAGGAAGGAGCGTGGGCCCCCCCTCATCCAGCTCCTCTCTCCTCCAGCTCCCCCCTCCTCCAGCTCCCCCCTCCCCCAGCTGCCCCCTCCCCCAGCTGCCCCCTCCCCCAGCTGCCCCCTCCTCCAGCTGCCCCCTCCCCCAGCTCCCCCCTCCTCCAGCTCCCCCCTCCCCCAGCTGCCCCCTCCCCCAGCTGCCCCCTCCTCCAGCTGCCCCCTCCCCCAGCTGCCCCCTTCCCCAGCTGCCCCCTCCTCCAGCTCCCCACACCGGTCGGGCGGAAGTTGGATCCCGGTGCCGACAGGAGGGAGAAGCTGGAGGATGGGGGAGTTGGAGGCATGGGGAGCTGGAGGAGGGGAGAGTTGGAGGAGGGGAATGTCAGAAGCATTATATTGCCGCTTTCCAGCAGTGAAACTGTTAAACCAGGCATACATAATAAGGTAGTATGATAAAGGGGCTACATCTTTCTTTAAAACTAATATTGTAGTTCCAAAGGGAAGCATAGCATCTGAAACAAATAATATCTATAAGTGTTCATATTTCAACTAACATGGCTCCTACTTCTCCATGTCCCAATGTACAGTAGCCTGAAGCCAGACATACACACCTGATTTCACCCATGCCTCCCTGTCATCTCTTCCCCTGAAAGTGTGTTAGCCCTATAATTTTAATACTGACTAATCTTAAAACTTACCCCACAAATCAAGCATCCCAATAGCCTGCACTCATGATTACTGTCCCACACTCAGTCACTCCTACCACCCATTGTGACCAAGCACTACCATCCACAGCACTTATTCCCTCACCTGCTGTCTCTGTAAGTTCCCCATCAAACCTCTTAGATTGTAAGCTCTTCGGGGCAGGAATTTCCTTTCCTATTGTCTGATTTTGCTGCACTTATTGTATTATTATAATTCCCTGTACTGTATTCTTTGTGAAGCGCTGAGTACACTTTTGGCGCTATATAAATAAAGACATACAATACAATACAATGTATGGCAGAACTGAATAAATAGTTTTATATTAGAAACCACTATTATTTAAATCAGTCTATTTATATAGATTGCTGCCTTGTAAATATTCAACTGATGATCTGCGGGCCAAGTGCAGCCCACGAAAGGCCTTGATGTGGCCCTGGAACTCTCTGTGCCTGATCCTTTCATAGTAGTTGCGTAGGCAGCTAAGTGCTGTTTATCCCCCTGAAACTCACTTGTAAATCAAGATCACCAAAATATATGTGGTACAGATGTTATCAGTGATTGCATTGTGTTAAAATAAAATAATGTTTAAGCCTGTGTAGCCCTCTTTCCTGCTGATATAAAGAGACTACTGGTGCTGTGTGTACCTGCTGGCTCAGCGAGATCTGGGCCTCCGCTAACTTGGTGCCTGGGATAATAATAGGTTCTTGGCAGCGCCTCCACCTACCCAGGATCCCCAATAAGTGAGATTCCCCTAGGTAAGAATAATGATAACACACCTCAACGTTGTAACCTTTTACAAACCTTAGCTTACACCTATTAGGAATAACACACATACAATAATGGATATGAATAGCTGATATTCAGTACTGTACACCTGTGGCCTGGCCACTCTCCTCATAGAGTAATGTCACTTCCCCCACCGCGTGCACCCCACACCGTATCCAATATATATACTCAGTCCCTTGGTCACTCCACCCAGTGTCCCCAAAGAACCCTCCCCCAAGGCGGGATCAGCGCCTGATGGTATCGGTGTTGGTGCACTTATTAAATACCTTCCGGTTACTCCTGCAGCCGGCAACAGACTTCAAAAAGGATCCGCCGATCCAGCGTAGTCTCTCACGAGTTGGTGATGTCCAGCAGCTTGAGCCCAAACCACTGTTCACACACCGCAGCTCAGGAAACACTGTGGGGCTTATGCAGAGAGGTACGGTAAGGACAAATTCGGCAGGTTTACGGCAAAAATGTCCGCATTAAAAGAGTTAGTGGCGAGAACGTGGCGGGACAAGTCAAATTCGCCAGACGGGTGGCGAGAAGCGTGAGTTCGCCATTGTTAAAACACGCACGATTCCAGTAGCTCCGAAGCGCATGAACGCACCAATCGGAGCTACTATATGGCGCGTTTGGGTTACATTTTGCCCGCCAACAAAAGTTGGCTTTATTGTGTCCAAATAACACGCGCCTCAGAATGGCGTGAAACTCGCCAAATTAACAATTTAATGCACACCGGGCTACCGAAGTACCCTGCATAGGACTAAAATAAAAGCCAATCCTGTGGCGAATTTATGCCTTTCCGGTACGTACCTCTCTGCATAAGCCCCTGTATCTGATACTACAGTAAGGGAATAGGATGTCTCTTTCTCTAGGGCTTTCCCTGCAGCACCACAAGCTAATGGTGACTCAGGGTCTGCACTGGGACTGAGGGGAAATCTGGCCTACGCAGGTGGGTCACTGGCCCCCTGCACACACACAACCTCTCCCCTTGCTCCTCTGGCTAGCGTGGTCTCTCCCCCACGCTTCCCTTTCCTGCCTGCCAGCAACCCTGCACTCCTATTCGTTCCCTGGTATCAGGTGGCTCTGCTGAGGCTCATGGGAATTGTAGTTTAACTGCAGAGCCTCCGGGTGATTGGCCAGCCGTTCGCGCGCTTACTCTGCGCATGCGCGAACTCTCCGTGCCTCCGGTCGCGCAGGGGTATTGCGCAATGCCCTACAACATGGCGGCGCGCTGTGCTATCTGGCCCGCCGCGGAACCTCCGGATACTCTCAGCACACCCCTGCAACGGAGGTACAGAGGGAAAACAGAACACCCCTACACCTAAATGTATATACAATTACATTTAGATATACACAGTCTAAGCAAACTCGAAACGAAAATCCACTGCAATCAAAAACATTTGAAGCCTGGGAAGTGTGTGTGTGTGTGTGTGTGTGTGTGTGTGTGTGTGTGTGTGTGTGTGTGTGTGTGTGTGTGTGTGTGTGTGTGTGTGTGTGTGTGTGTGTGTGTGTGTGTATATATTTATTTATTTTTCTTGCACTTTCTGTTTTTTTAACAAGTTTCAGCTGCACTGAAGCTCAGACATAGCACATGTAGTGCTTCTTAATGTTAACCCCTTAGGCACCACATACATGACACGCACCCCATCCTATTGGCTATATTATTGTTTTGTTGCCTCTTTTTCTCTATGCAGTGGAAGAAATAGAAAAGACACAGTATAAAATTGGTAGTGTAGGACATGCGGAGGGGTCATACTTTCATGTGGTTGCAGGATTGACATGTTTTGGCCAAAGGATTGAACTAAATGGCCGGCCCTTATGACAAGAATAAACAGAGAATAAACATGAACAAAATAATTTGCGATATTGGATGTAGCATTTGGCGTTCCTTGTCTATTGTTATAAAATGATATTACATTAGGATGGTGGTACTTCTACTCCTAAATGTCTTATGATCTGGCCCCTTTGGAGAACTAGTTGACGAGCCCTAATTTACAGACTTTCCCAAATTATTAATGCTACTTGCACTGATTATTTCCTATACGGAGAGTTTGGATTGGAGATAACTTCTAGGTTTGCTATTGCAAACAATTAGCCAACGCTACTACAGGTGCGCCGACGAGTATTCTAAAACTTGCCTCAAACTTGCCTTGGAAAATCTGGGGCTCTCACCAGGTACATGCTGGGTACATGCTGGGTACATGCTGGGTACATGCTGGGTACATGCTGGGTACATGCTGCAAACATTTCAGTGACATTTCTGCAGAGACTAATGGCCCATCGGATTAACACAGCAGGGGTCCCTGGCAGTCCCATTCAGTTTGAATGGGACTGCCAGGGACCCCCGCTGTTAATCTGATGGGCCATTACTCTCTGCAGAAATGTCACTGAAATGTTGCAGCATGTACCCAGCATGTACCCAGCATGTGCCCAGCATGTACCTGGGTCTTGTTGAGGATTGCACCAGGTTTGTTTTAGAATACTCGTCGGCACTACAGTATGCTATTCGTCCTGCCATCACCATTTATTAATAACGCCCCCACATATTCCATAGCGCAGGACAATGGGGAGTGAAGCTATTAATGATAAAATTACATTAAAAGTACATTAAACACTCGGGAAGCGCTATCCCTCACACATACACTATTACTTGTGGACACTCAGGGGTTAAGTGCCCAGGCACGTCCGTACTGGAAGGACAAAGGGGAGATATTATGTGGGGTGATGCAATGAGTTATATGTGGGGAATGTGTTATGGTATATGCAACATACATGCCTAGTAAATACTGTTCATATACAACTGTGTGCATTTACTTGGTATGTTGGTTCCGGTGAGGGAATACTCCCACCACACTGGGATCCCTTATGGAGGCGCTGCACCGTGCATAACTGTATGCCAGGCTCCCAGTGGTTGGAGGCTCAGGCCTCTTGTTAGCCACACAGGTAAAAGCAGCACGCGTAGTCCCGTACCCCGGGGGTACAAGGGCTACATATGTCTTTATTTATATAGCGCCATTAATGTACATAGCGCTTCACAGTAGTACTACACGTGACAATCATATAAATATCAAATAATACAAATAACATGTCATGGGAATAAGTGCTTCAAACATAAAAGTAACATTTCGGAAGAGGGGTCCCTGCTCCGAAGAGCTTACAATCTAATTGGTAGGTAAGAAGAACGTACAGTGACAGTTGGAGGGCGTTCTGGTAAGTGCATCTGCAGGGGGCCGAGCTTTATGTATCATGTATAATATTAGCCGCGTTGCTACTCATATGCTTCTTTAAGCAAGTGGGTCTTAAAGGTGGATAGAGAGGGTGCTAGTCGGGTACTGAGGGGAAGGGCATTCCAGAGTTGTTGGGCAGTCAGTGAGAAAGGTTTAAGGCGGGAGAGGGCTTTAGATACAAAGGGGGTAGAGAGAAGACATCATTGAGTAGAACGCAAGAGTTGGGATGATGCATAGTGAGAAATTAGGGCTGAAATATAAGGAGGGGCAGAAGAGTGTAAAGCTTTAAAAGTGAGGAGGATAATTGAGTGTGAGATGCGGGATTTGATAGGAAGCCAGGGCAGTGATTTCAGCAGGGGAGGCGCTGAGACAGATTTAGGAAAGAGTAGAGTGATTCTGGCAGCAGCGTTTAGTATAGATTGTAGGGGAGACAGGTGAGAGGCAGGAAAGCCGGACAACAGGAGGTTACAGTAATCGAGACGGGAGAGAATGAGGGCCTGAGTCAGAGTTTTAGCAGTCGAGCAACAGAGGAAAGGGTGTATCTTTGTAATATTGTGGAGGAAAAAGTGTCAGGTTTTAGATACGTTTTAATCTGAGAGGAGAATGTGAGAGAGATGTCGAGTGTGACCCCTAGGCAGCGTGCTTGGGCTACTGGGTGAATAACAGTTCTTCCAACAGTAATGTGGAAGAAAAAACTAAACAAACAACAACAATATTATACCCTCTACAAGCGCTAATCTACAATGTGCAAATGAACACAAATTAAAGTGAACATACAATATGGTGATACACAAATGTGAACACTCAATAAATGTGAGCACCACTCATATGTGGTGTTGAGAGCTGCCAAGGGGACTAATAAACAGATTATTCCCAACCTGTGAAGATATATGCAAATACAATATAAAAGTTCCCGGCGCTAAAAATATCCAAGATACTGTAATCCAAACGAAAGTCCCAGATGAAGGTTTCTGATGGATGGTATATGGAATCCCCTGAGGAAGTGAAGCAGAGTCACGAAACGCGTAGGGAGGAGGAGCTTAGTGTTTGAGCTGGTCCAGCCACCATAGTCCAACTGATGCTGTGAGAGCGCCCTGCACCGTCCTACCGCTGACGTCATCGGTTTGGGAGTTGCAGAGATCGCCATTCAGGAGGGCTCTCAAGCGTGCATCAGGCTGTTGACAAGTCGCGGACAGCATTCGTGAGTCATATTGTCACCCCCCTTCTATTGTAAGTGAGGGTGATTTGTGTTTTAAAGTTTTTATTAAAGTGTGTACGTATTACATCATTTGTGTCATCTTTCTGTTCCTGTATGGACATGCCTTGCCTGCGTCCCCTGTGAGTGCTGTTCGCTGCATGGAATAAGAAAGGACTGCTGCCAGTCACGTGGGATCCGTGAACTACCGAGGCGGAGTAAAGACACAGTTACAGATTCTCTCCCATGAATACACAAGTTTACATCTTGTAAGTGGGGTTTCTATGTCCGTTGGTACTGATTGGGGTCAAGAGTAGTTGCATACTGCGCAATTGGTGTGTATCTGTTCTGTCTCCCCATAATCACTGTGGACATCACTAAGGGATTCAACAACACCCTGGGACTCTGTCTATATTCCATATACCATCCATCAGAAACCTTCATCTGGGACTTTCGTTTGGATTACGGTATCTTGGACATTTTTAGCGCCGGGAACTTTTATTTTGTATTTGCAGTAATGTGGAAGGAGGAATTAGGGTCAGGTTTGGGAGGAAGTATGAGGAGCTCTGTTTTTGCCATGTTAAGTTTAAGTCAGTGGAGGGCCACCCAGGATGATATAACAGAGAAAAATTCAGAAACTTTGGTCTGTACAGCAGGTGTAAGGTCAGGGGTTGAAAAGTAAATTTGTGTGTCGTCAGTATAGAGGTGATATTTAAACCCAGGAGATGTGATTAGGTCACCTAGAGAAAGTGTGTACAGAGAAAAGAGAAGAGGTCCCAGGACAAAGCCCTGTGGTACCCCAACAGAGAGATCAATAGAGGAGGAGGAGGTGTTAGCAGAAGAGACACTGAAAGTACGATGGGAGAGGTAAGAGGAGATCCAGGATAGAGCTTTGCTACGAATACCAAGAGTATGGAGAATGTGAAGGAGAGAGGGTGGTCCACGGTCTCAAATGCTGCAGAGAGGTCGAGTAATATGAGCAGAGTGTAATGACCTCTGTCTTTGGCAGCATGGAGGTCATTAGTTATTTTAGTGCGGGCTGTTTCAGTCGAGTAAGCAGTGCGGAAGCCAGATTGTAGAGGGTCTAGGGGAGAATAGGTGTTGAGAAAGTGGAGCAAGCGAGAGGAGAGGACGTTCAAGGAGTTTAGAGGTGTAGCGGGGGGCCCCCTGGCTACTATTTTACCCAATGAGCTGGCAGTAAACCCTGGTATTCACAGGCTTGCCAGTGGTTGGTAAGGGGTTTTTCCCTTCACCTTTGGTACTGCACTTGAGTGACAGCAGAGGGTGGCACATCCTGTTGTAGCTGGGACAACGGGGTGCCCACCATCTGGCTATACTTAAGGGCAGGACCGCCCTAAATTTGGAGTTTGGCCCTTCCTCCTGAGGAAGGAAGGTCACATGACTGGGAGCCTGAGATTGGGACCTACCCATGTGCTCTTCCTTGCGGGGAGGAGTGAGTGCGATTATACTTCTGCCTCCGCTATGGAGGTGGGGAAGAGTTAGGATGGCTGCGGGTGCCCTTGGCCTGCAGTGACGGTCCAGGGACCATCTCCAGTGAGAGCTGATCTAAGGTGACTGTATCCGGCAGAAGACTGCTGCATAGCTGTTGTGTTGATGCAAAGTGTGTAGTAATAAACCGTACCTGTTTGCAATATCTCCGGCCTGGTGTGTGATCTAACTGGGGGGAGAGGTACAAGTTCTACCGTGGGAGATCATCTCCATATCCCTGGAGCCTACGGCAGATGGAGGCGCTGCACTGCTAAGTATTATGTGGGGTATGGACCCCAGAAGCCTGTTCCTGTGTCCCAAAGTCATCACGGACAACTCAGCCCTCTTGTTATGTAATGGCCCCTATCTGCGATTGGGGGGGAGGGAACACCGTTACAGAGGCAAAAGGCAGGAGGGAGACAGGACGATAGTTAGAAAGACAGGTAGGGTCAAGCTTGCTGTTTTCTGAGTAATGGTATAACTGTTGCATGTTTGGAGGAGGCTGGAAAGGTACCAGAGTAGAGGGAGGAGTTAAAAATGTGTGTGAGCGTAGGGATTATAGTAGGAGCAAGAGGTTTTAGGAGATGGGAGGGAATGGGGTCAAGAGGGATAGTGGTAGAGGGAGAAGAGGAGATCAGCAGTGACACATCCTCCTCTGAGACAGTGGAAAAAAAGTCAAGGATTGCAGGAGGAGAGTTAGGAAACGGTGTAGGATGGGAGGAAGAAACAGAGGGGATGTTCTGACATATGGATTCCACCTTTTCCTTAAAATAGTCAGCAAAGTCCTGCGGTGACATACAGTAGTGCCCTTATCGGCACAATCACACTTTAATGACTAATTTTCTAAGATAAGAAGCCCTTCCTGGGGAGAGTTGTTGACTCAGGTTTCCAATGCAGCTGGTGATCAGGTCCAGTACTCAATAGCTATGCTGTCAGACAACCTAGGGGGATGTGCAAATGATACTTTCTAACCGAAACTTCCATTGTGTTCAGGCTAAAAGAGGCCCACCTAAGAACTTAGCAAATAAGAGGTGGAGGAAATGCCCAGTCACCTCAGGATATTTACCTTAGTTCTTGTTAGAAAATTCCACCCATTTTGTTCATGTTTGTATTTCTTTTGCAAACATTTGATTTACCCTGATAAGGATAACTTGAACAGATTAAGGGCCTCATGTGAAATCGGCAATCTTACCGATTAGTCATGTTATTGGCGATTTTTCCTCTCCGTATGCAGTAAGTGCCGAATACATTCAAAATCAACCCGAAAACAAATCCGCCCACTCTCACGATGATTAGCCGATCACACACAGGTGTATCGGCGTGCGTGGCGCGGTGCTGTTAGGTTGCCCAATCACAAATCTTGCTGAATCAGGCGAAACAAGCATGTTTTTGATTGCGCGCCATATTTAAAGGCAACGTGTACTGCTAATCATTCTCTGTGTTGTTGGGAGTGAGAGAGAGAGAGACGCACAGAGCTGGACGATTGAAGATTTGCATATTGACTGAGAGACTTGTTGTGTATTGGGTGAGCTTTGTCCTTTGTTGTTTTGTTTACATCTTTGTCTTGTTTTATATGTGGAAGTGTTTCGTGTGATTGCCTGTACATTTATTGTCTGTTTTTTGTGAGTGCTGGAAGTATGCCCGCAAAGCGTGGGAAGAGTGATGCCGGTGGGAGTGGGAGTGCTACTCGTGCGAGTACGCGTCGGAGTGAACGTACTGTTCAGGGGAGTGATGTTGCTGAGAGTGAGAGTGGTGTTGCAGGGAGTGGGAGTGCTGGTGCTGCGAGTGGTGTTGCTGGGAGTGGGAGTGCTGTTGCTGGGAGTGGGAGTGCTGTTGCTGGGAGTGGGAGTGCTGTTGCTGGGAGTGGGAGTGCTGGGAGTGCTGGTGCTAGGAGTGTGAGTGCTGTTGCTAGGAGTGGGAGTGCTGGTGCTAGGAGTGGGAGTGCTGGTGCTAGGAGTGGGAGTGCTGGTGCTGGGAGTGCTGCTGGTGGCGCAGTTGCAGATGGGGTGGATGGTGGTGGCGTGCTTGCTGGTGGGCAGCTTTTGGAGGCTCTTCCATTGGAAGAAGGAGAGTCCAGTCAGCACCAGCCAAGCTCTGACCCTAAACCTGCTCGGAAGAAACGTGTGGAGAAGCCACGTAATCCTCGCTTCATTGACCAGGAAAATACAGCTCTTGTCACTGGCATTCTGGAGCACTATGACAGTATATATGGACATTTACTAGGTAAGTGTACCTTTACATTTATTATTCAAATACATGTGATCCTAGGTCATCTGAGTTTTGTTCATATGCAAATATGGGTTCACAATATCTTTCTATGTTAATTAGTCTGGAAACACAGCTTTTTATCATGCCTTACAAGGACAACTAAACACAGGCGGTCAATTTGCCATAACTGCATACAATATGAATGCAAGCTTGCTTACATGTATAGGTTTAGTAGTGAATGCTCATGTGCTTCACATATTACACATAAAACAGCATGTTTGCTATCTCTTGGAACAGCTAGCAGTGTAGGAAACTGGTGCTTATATTATTATTAATTTACCTCATATATTTTATATGTTTTTCAAGGGCGGACAAGTTCAGCAAGCAGAAAAGAGATGTGGGACACAATAGTCATTGGTGTCAATGCGTGTGGGAATCATGTGAGGGACAAGCGGAGTTGTCACAAGAGATTTGATGATATTAGGTCCAAATTGAAAAAGAAAATACAACACCAACGCGTGCATGCTACTGGCACTGGAGGTGGGCCCACACCACAACGTCTCATATTAAGTCCATTGGAGGAGCTGCTTCGGGCAAAATTACTTCCCGTCGTCGTGGAAGGCTTACCTGGTGACCGTGATATAGGAATTTACCCCTCACAATTTCCACCAGGTGAGAAATATTACTGTACTAGGCGTGTCGTTGCTTACAGTTATTTTGCATAGTTACACTGCTTTTTATACTGTCTTCACAATATAAGCATACCTGCATCTATATATGTATATGTCTGATTCTGTATATATATATATCTCAAAATAGACATATATGTTGTACTCCTACTAAAAGCAGTAACTAATATAGCACGTGCCATTGCGTGCTCATTTACATGTGAATTCCCAAAATGCATTGCTGCAGTGGAAGCAATTGATGGTGGGCGAAGATGGGGAACAACAGGGTAGTACACATGTGTAACACATGTTAATGAGAAATTATTACTAGCTACAGGTACAGAACAGAAATATGTAGAATATTATTGTGTATTTTATTTATTTTACTCCGACAAACATGACATTACTGCCTATTTTAAGCATGCATCAAATATATTGCATGCAACGGCCTACAAACATCACTTGCACTAACACATCTATAGTTGTTTATGAAAAGGTCCATTTTTACTTTAACTCATATACAGACAGCATAATGAGGCACACGTATCATATTTTATGTCATTGTTTTCATAACTTAAAAACTGCACACGACTATTTAGCTCATCTACCATTGTGTTAAAGCAGCTGCAATTAATATCTCATCACAGCATACACTTCAACAGAGGGGGTGGGGTTCAGCACACACACTAATTACTGCCTCATTTTAGGGTCAACTTAGTTCACACCATTTGCACCTGTTTCAAGTCATTGAAAGGTGTGGCTGATTAGGCTTTTTGGGGAAGGGAATACCGTTCTTACAACCTGACTAGCACAACTGAAGTTAATCACACTCATTTGAAAGCTTCACTTTAGCTACTAAATGCCCCAACAACTCATTACTTATCAAACCGTACGTCACACATTAGTTCACTCATATCTATAGTTGAACTACTACTATCAACGACACATTATCACACACTGCATGTGTTGTCTTGTTTAGTCACAGCCACATTCATGTGTGCCACATCTTATATTAATGTACCACACAGTACCTCTACCAAAAACAACACTTTGTGCAATATGACCACCTTCATGATAACCATTGTGAATGGTCATCTCATGATAGTTATGTACATTATGATACTGATATCACTACACAACATGATTTTTATGTTCAAATTTAATCTATTTATCCTCACGCATTACTGCAGGAACATAGTATGTTTTATGTTAGGGAACTCAAAAGTTCTAAGTACACAGGCATGTACATTGTTATTACAACTATTTATGTTCACTTTCACACACACATTTTGGGTTAAGGAAATGATGCTGTTAGGTACTCATAAATACAGAAAATACAATAACTGTTTGTTCAATATTTACACATGTAAATGTAAAACTTATGTTATTGTTATATATAGTTGCCCCTGAAGGACATGTGTCACCTGAGACTGAACAAGTGTCTTCACCTGGGTCAGCCAGCTCAACACACCTAGAAGGTGAGTGTATCAGTTGGTGGCCATATAATATGTGCTCTTCTATATGTTATGTTGTCATGTTCATTATTTGTTTTGCACATCTTCTTTAAATAGGATTACTTAGTGTCAGTGAAAATGAAGTGTAAGCCAACTTGTATTGTGTTAGTGATGTTAACTATCATGTAGGAGTTGTGAGTTTACAGCAAGTTTTCATTCACTCATATTTCATACTGAGTCCAAACATTATTCTTAAGTCAAGGTAGTTTTTAATGTGAGGTTATAAAACGTATGGAAACATGTTAGTTGTTACTTATGACACAGTACAATTACATAGTAACACAGCAGAGATTAACATGCCATTTAATAATGTGTACATTTATTTGTAGAACATGATGAAGAGGATTATGATGATGATGATGATGATGATGATGATGATGCCGCCGCCGCCATAGACACACAAATACAAGCAAGTGACCATGAAGAGGTTCCAATTGAAACTGTTTTACCGCCAAAACGTCCAGCAAATACCACATATGATGCAATTGTAGCTTCTGAGGGAAAAATTGTGGAAGCAGAAAATCGTCGCCATTCTGACCTGATGACAGTGCTGGAAAGGATGATTGCACTGCAGGAAGAAACAGTTTCACAATTGGCACATCTCCACAGAGTCTTCATTGAAGTGCCTAAACAGTTGCAAAAAATCAACACCTCATTCGAAGCATTAGTTGTTCAGCAAACACAAGCTAATTACTGGAGAATGACTAATGTACCACAATTCAACACCTCACAGCCAGGATCTGTTCATGCAGGTCAGTTTTCACCACATTCATCTGATATTCATTCACCAGGCCCAAATGTTACCGGTCAAGTAGCAGACATTGCTGTGCAGGTTCCTGACGACATCCTACCGCTGCCATCTGTACAAATTCAGCAGCTGACACCTACAAAGGAGGCCACAAAAAGAAAACACAAGCAGTTACTACTGACCAGTTTTTGGTCAAAAACAACAAAAGACACACATGAAACAGACCAACCATCACTTGTGCAGTGTCTACCAACTTGCTCACATGTGTCAGTGGGCACAAGCCCTGTCCGTGAACAGTCACTACCCAAAAGCCCTGTAGGTGAGTCACTGCCCAAAAGCCCTGTAGGTGAATCGCTGCCCAAAAGCCCTGTAGGTGAATTGCTGCCCAAAAGCCCTGTAGGTGAGTCACTGGCCACAAGCCCTGTAGGTGAGTCACTGGCCACAAGCCCCGTAGGTGAACAGTCACTGCCCAAAAGCCCTGTAGGTGAGTCACTGGCCACAAGCCCTGCCCGTGAAGTGCCAGAGGCCACTCAAAGTGGCTCTGTTGTGCCTAAAGTTGGTGGCAAAAGAAAAAGGAAAACTCAAGAGACAACAAGCAGGCCTGTTACTCGCTCGCAAAAGGAACAAAAAAAATAAATGTTATAATTCAGAAAATATGTCTTTGGCCTTGTTTTGTTGACTTCAGATTATCTAATTACTATTGTATGTATGCTGAAGACTGTGTTGTTTCCAAACTTTCAAGTATGTTTTTGTACACGTGAATTTTGGAAATGTTAACACTCCTAATTAATGAATAGTGTTATAAATATTTATGTTTTAATCGTCTGTTCAGTAATGGTCCACCAGGAGCCAGTTGCTAAGTTTAGAGAAGCTGACATTGACTTTGCAGCAAAACATTGCATTTGGGTGTGTTAATTGATGTAATCATTGCATGTGCATATTATTTTCATGCAATTATAAAAGCACCTATTTAACTGCAAACATCTTTCTTGTACGTGTACAGCAGGATTTTGTGTTAAATATTACTTACCTTTGGTGGCCATTGTAATGTTGTCCTTTAATCATTTATGTGTTCTTGTTTCAAGAACATCTCTGAATTGATACTAATATATATGTAGTATGTATTGATATATGCACACACACACACACACAGACACACACTGTGTGTGTGTGTGTGTGTGTGTGTGTGTGTGTGTGTGTGTATATATAGTACTATCTAAACTGGTATAGATGTATTTACAAAAAACATACACTTCATGCTTCCTTGTGAAAACACACTATTTTAATAATACAGGCCTAATGTTTGACAACTATACTAAGTGTGAGCCTCTAACATTATTGGGTGCAAACAAATGTTTATTACTTAATTCACTCATGTTTATCACCATTTAAATAGGTTTCATACAAGGCCTACTTACTGCCATCAATATGTTGTGTGTACTCCTGCAATAAAAAAAAAAAAAAAAGATACATTATATATATATATATATATATATATATATATATATATATATATATATATATATATATATATACATATATACATATAGTACAATATACACTTTATATATATATATATATATTTTTATGAGAGAGATATAATTATATATATATAGATACACACGTATTTAAACTCATGCAGACAGGTAGTTAACCAGAATTTCAAATACACACAAATGTATGTGGGAAAAAAACATTTCATTTTGCAGGTGTGTGTATTTACTGATATGGCTGTCTAAGCACTATTTTCACACACTGCTCTTTGTTATTTTGCAAGAAAACTCAATGTTACTGAAATAAGTGTAGGAATGTTTTCACAAACGAGATAAAAAAATGATACATGTTTTTCCCACATTCGCCTATCACTAACCACAAAACTTAAACCAATTAAAAGGACACATCCAATTGGCCTTTGAAATAAGGAGTAAAAGTAGTTACTTTTGTTGACCTTGAAAACGAAACACAGGAATTTGTTAGCCATTGAGCAGAATCATTTTGATGAGCAAAGAAGACAGAACTGCACACATCTTTTGTGCTACTCTGACATGGCTGATGAATTCGTTAACAATATGAATCCCCTCTTAGGTTATAAGTACATGGTTTCCGAAGCAATTTTAAACAGTCGCAGACACAAAGCAAGCACACGCCAAATCTATGATTTGATTCGAGCTAAATATCCTTATTACCAAGACCGTAGGCATGCGCGGAATTTTAATTCCTCAATAAGATTCACTTTATCAACTAATGACTTTTTTGAACGTGTGCAGGATAAGCTAGAACACACCTATGGTTTCTGGAAGATTGCAAAGGAAAAGCATTTTACCCTGAAAGAGGGCACATATATTGTTGTGAAAGGCATATTTATTCCTAATGCCAATAGCAATGGATCCGCTACTACTGTTCCGTGTGAATCGATACCTGCTGCAATATCTGCACCCTCCATTCCTGAAACCCACATTGTACAACAACAAAAGTACTATGATTATGTACCAAGCCTTTCAGCTGAAAATGCATTGGAATGGGAACCAGAAGAAATGAACCTACCTCCCGACCAATTGTTTGAAGAAAGCAGTGGCGATTCCTATGAGCGCTTCATGGAGGAGATGTGTGTCATACTGGATTCAGCGGGTGGGTCAAGCGTGGATGAAAATGCCTTGCATTTCTGGAGCGACCAGTTGCAGCCAGACGAACAGTTAATTCTAGAAGAATGGTAAATATAACAACCGTTATGCGTTGACTGTGCGTTTAAATGTTTTTTTTTTTTTTTTTTAACCACCATTTTCCCTTCCAATGCGTGGATACAGCGTAACATTGCAGACTGCATAACATGTAGCGATCACAAAGAAATTGTTGCCGAATACAATATAGTATAACCTGAAAGAGTAGTACACATTGCTGACGGAATAAATATACGTACTTTCCTATCCCTTTAACCATATTAGCAACATTTTACCATAACTCTAACACATACCTGTTTTGTTATCATGCTACATCTACAACATTTAAAAGCGGGTCCACCACGTATGACGTGGGACCCTTGTCATGGCCCAAGGCGTCCTTAAAAAGGGTTACGGATGTAAGTCCCGCCCCCAAGCGACGTGCGCGCCTCAAAGCCTATTGGCTGTCATGTTTTGTTATAGTAACGGTAACTGCAGTGTGTCATGTGTGCGGCTCAGTGTTTGTAGGCGTCAACTGGGCGTTAGCTGAATGTTAATTGAGTGGGAGGAGTGTTAGCGTGCGTTTCACGCTGGTTTAACATGACGTCACACGTATTGCATTTTCGCATTGTGTTATCGGCCGTCCTTTCTGTCCAAACACGTCTGTTTAAAAAGAATACAGATGTACTCGTTTAGAACGAATGTAGTTTCGTATTCATTGTATTTGAAATAAAGATTTTATGTTTAATGGTATTTTCAAGATGTATTGAACGCACAACGTACGCTTTGTTTTGCGCATGCGCTAACAGTTAGTGCAGCCAAGCGTGAAGTGCGTGCGCACACTAAGATGTGCGCGCACATTTTTCAGTATACAGGCAACGTTCACATCATATACATAGTTATGCCTGCTACAAATTTAAAGAAACATTACATACTGATGTACACTTGTACTTCTAACATATAAGTGAGTGACGTGTGTATGTACACAATCATATAGAGCTGTGTAATGCGTTGTCATGGATACATATATAGTAAGGTGCCATATTTGACCCTCATGTGTTTGCTGTATTTCAGAGATGTCGGGGAAGATACAATCGGATCAATGTATGATTTCAGAAGAGTCTACCTTTATATGAGATGATTGTGAGGAGGAGCCACCGACTACTATACTACATATGGAACTAATTTTATATTGCTTGCAGCGCTTATTAACAAACAATTAAAAATGTGATACCCTTATGCCTATATTGCATAAGCACTTAATTAACATAATGATGTTGCAAAATAGTGCCTCATGAATTTTTATTGAGTGTTCTTTAATGACTACTATCATTTTATGGCATGGTGTGTTTTATATATAACAACCATTCCCACTCTGCTAACACATTTGTGAATTCTATTGTGTAATGGAACGTATGACTGTCGAAACTATGTAACAATAATAATAATAATAATAATAATAATTATAATATGAGCATGTTCATGTATAGCGCTGCTAGTTGTACACAGCGCTTTACAGACACATTTTTCAGGCTGAGGTCCCTGGCCCGTGGAACTTACAATGTATTTTTTGCCGCCTGAGGCACAGGGAGATAAAGTGACTTGCCCAAGGTCACAAGGAGCCGACACCGGGAATTGAACCAGACTCCCCTGCTTCAAAATCTCAGTGCCAGTGTGTGTCTTTACTCACTGAGCCACTCCTTCTCCCAATGTAAAGGACACTTACAACCAACTAGCCATTTCTTGTTAAAAATCTCTTGTTACATGGGTATGTTGATAAAATGGTTTGGGACTGTAGCAAATAATGTTATTGGCCAGATGTTGTGGTCCCCTACAATGCATGATGTTCTGATTATGACATCAACATCATGTAATGAAGTACGTTTCTGTGTATATTTCATTAACCTAACTAACTATAGTTTACTGTGTTTATTAAACGTTCTAAAAATACATAGTATAGTCAATATGATGATATAAGCTACCATAATAAAGCTGGTGTTATCATTTGTCGGTGTTATACATGGATCCTACACAAATTGATACAGACACAAACAGTTGTCTTACAAAGTGTGTCTATGCTAATGTGCACGTGATTGACGTTACAATTGTGACAATACTTGATAATTATCATCATGATAATGATGAAGTGACGTGATTTATATTGCAAAAATATTACCATCATTGTCATATTGGTAAATTAGAAATGCTAAATGACAGTAACATTAGTGACAAATTTGTCTTCTCTGTTAACAGTTTAACACTTGGTACATGTAGGACACATCCACACACGTGTGACTTATACATACACATGTCACAAATGTAAATTAATGTTGACTATTAATTCCTAGCATTACAAAACACCAACATTGCTAAATATAAGATGTAGTACGCATTGTTGTGATTGCAGGCATTCATGCATGGAGTGTTATGATCAGTCAATTTCATCCGTGATGAATGATCTCCCGTAAGTAAAGAAATAACTACAGTTATCCCCTTGTCTCCAAACACCTCTATATTACATGAATGGAATTTATAAGGAAACATACATAAAATGTGATGAAATGGGAGTAATCATTTTCTAATACAATGCACATGAAAGCTCAAGAGTAGCTAAATGCATATACATGATACAGAAAGTACATATATGTAACATTTGTGTTTAAACCAATATGTTGGGTTTTGACTTCAAATAATTATAGGAAGATTGATGTAGGCACATCTTATGAGAGATGTCAGCAAATATACATACCATGATCAGTCATACTGGAGATATACCTATAATGCAAAGGAACAATATATAAATTGCAAACATTGACATGCCATCTTCAGTACCGTAAACAACACAGCAAAGTGTGTATTTGGTGTTAAATGTGCAACACCATGTATATTTCATGACATTCAAAATGTAAATCAGGCTGGTGTACACATCATATGGATGTACATGTTACACTGCACCAATAACATTGTATGTAAGCATACTAGAAGCATGAATGAGTATGGGCATAATATGTGTATTGTGTTAGCATAAGGAACAACACAATGCTAAAATATTAGTGCTTTGTTACCCCAGTTGTATTCACATACACACAACTAAAGTAAAATTGAAGAGGGATTATATAACCTGTGCAACAATAACATACCGGTGCCACATCCCTTTGTGCACACAGCAGAGAGAAGAAAGGTGTGCAACCCATATTCATCTGTGTCCTACCAGAAGGGTATATAAAAAAACATTATTGTTAAGATAACATAATGTAAGTATAAAAGTAGAACTTGGAACATATATGTTTGTACTTACAAGAAAAAAATGAATTGATGAGATTCTGGCGTGTCTGGCCACCACTGGCTGTTTGTTCATTTTCAGCAGCTACATGGGTGGGATTCTCGTCTACCACAGGCTCAGCTAGGTCTGACTGTACATTGTGCCTCAGTGCAACATTGTGCAAAATGCAACAGGCAAGGATAATATCAGACACTTTTTGAGGCTTGTATAGAAGAGCCCCACCAGTTCTGTCCAGACACCTAAATCTGGTCTTGAGTAGGCCAAATGTCCTCTCTATAACAGATCTTGTAGAGATATGGGCTGCATTGTACCTCTCCTCTGCTTCAGTTTGAGGGTTTAGCACCGGAGTCAAGAGCCACGGCCTAATTCCGCATCCTGAGTCACCTATAATGAATGGAGCACACATAAGCTGACATTAGTGATCAAATTGTACAATGCCAACATTCCTAAATAAAAAAGTGTTTTGTGTTACAAACATGTAAATGTGTACTCACCCAGCAGCCAACCATGTTCAAAATGTCCCTCTTCGAACGCATGGAAGACTGAAGAGTTCCTCAGGATGGAGGAATCGTGACTGGAACCAGGGAATTTGGGTACCACATGCATTATCCTCATCGTGGCATCACATACCACCTGTACATTGAGTGAATGGTAGTGCTTCCGATTGCGGTACACATGCTCACTCTGACTAGGTGCAATCAAAGCAACATGTGTGCAATCGATTGCACCCAGCACACATGGTATCCCTGCTATATTATAAAAGCCAGTCCTGACTTCCAGCCACTCTGTCGCCTCTGTAGGAAAATGAATATAATTCCTAGCGTGTCTATTGAGTGCATAGAGAAACTGGGTCAAGGCCCGCGAGAATGTAGATTGCGAGACCCCGCCCACTATGCCCACAGTTGTCTGGTATGACGCGGAAGCAAGATAATGTAATGAGCACAGCATTTTAACAAGCCCAGGGACTGCACGACCTCTGGCTGTGAAAAAATCTAAATCTCCCCTTATCTCCTGATAAAGAGCTAAGATTGCTGCTGAACTCAAACGATAGCGACTTACAATCTCCTCCTCACTCATCCCATCTAACAGGGTTCTCTCCCTGTACAGACGCGGATGAGGCACAACTTGTCTCCTCTGTCTTCTCCTCTGATCTCCTGTCCCTCTCCCTGTCTCTGTCGTATCCGCGTGACTGTCCCTGTCACTGTCACTGTCCCTCGGTGTGTCCCTCCCTTGCCCTATATGATTGTCTTCATCATCAAGCATGTCATAGAAAAGAATGTTCCTCCGTCTCCTAAACAATCTCAACATTTTGAAATGAGTAGCTGTGAATGATCAGGTAATGGGCGTCCTTTAAATAGGTATGTGATGATGTCAGGTGACATAGTAAAATGCAAGGTGTTACATTAACATAATAAAGTACTTCTGTGGCAAGCTGTGTGCAGTTCTTGTTATAAGTATTTGTTGTGTGTATTCTGCAGGGAATGATGATATTTGGCAATGATGTGACGTGAACCTTTGTAGAAACATTGCTTGCAAATAAATAGTTGCATGTGCAATGCATGTAACACTTGTGAACGCAACAGTCAGTCATGTAATTAGACAAAAAGGCTGAGATTGACGTGGGAAAAGTTTTGTGTAACATGTGTAATTAGGCATGTTATTGTGACATGTTGACAACAATGAATAGTCGTGTGCATATGCATGCATTTCTGTAAGGAGGATAGTTGGTATAGAATGAGTTTACAAGGTGTCCCAATGCTGAATTACTGTACATGTGTGTATAAGTTAGGTTGAAGTGCTTGTAATGCTACGGTTACAATGTAAACATGCAATGTGATTGAGCGTCCAATAAGTGACGTCATGAAAATAGGGACGACCCAAAACTATATGTAAACATGAGAATTTAGATGTACATGAACGTTTAAAGATGCGTGTCACATTACAAGCATTGTGTAATGTAAAGGAACATGAATATACGGTGTATGTGTGACATGTGTGTCATGTGTAACATCATGTAAATAATTGTCGCTCAGTTCAGTAAAATGTGTGATATGATGTGAGGTTCTCCTTTAAGAGTTGAGTATAGTATTTTCCCTTGGCACATCAACACATGATGAGTAATGTGACCCGCAAATGCTGCAAACATGTAAAAGTCTAATGTTATGCAAATAATACACGTCAGCTGTGACACAATGCAGGGAATGCCCCCACACTGTAATGCAAATGACGTTTGTATTGTGAGCAATGAAACGTAAACAGTACTATACTGTTATACGTCCCCGCTCCATTGACTCCATTGATGTACAGAAGTTTTTTTTTTTCTAAGTGCCGTTGCGGCAGCCTTAGCGATCGTTCTCCCCTCCAAACTGCCAACTTTAGTTGGCGGGAGAAATTGGCCATAACATCTCAATTTCGTAGTGCCGATCAGGCCCGATAAGCTGTTTTTTTTTGTTGAATCCAGCCGATTTAAAAAAGTGGCGATCAGTGGTGAAAACAGGCTTATCGGCAGCCGACTGGCCATAACAAAATAATCGGCTCCGAAACCTGGCGAAATCAAGCACTTATCGGCGCTTACTGAATCTCAAACCCAATTTTGGCTATAAAATGGTGATAATTCCCTTATCAACGCTTACTGCATGAGGCCCTAAGTTCTCAGTTACCTGATTGTAATAACCAATGCAATGTATATAGTTTTTATATAGTTATATAGTTTTTATATAATACTGTTTATAGACTGTTGTATATGAATAATATCATTAGATTGCTCTGTTTATACCTTAATTGTTATCACAATTTTTATACAGATGTAGCCAGGGCATCGCCATTGCGAGTTGTGTTGCGCATGCGCAGGAGCCAGAAGCGTCGGATGCCCACAGACAGCTCGCACATGCGCGGTGATAGCGCAAACGGCCTGGCCAATAGGAAGAGGGCTCTTGGAAGGGACTACATATCCCATGAGCCTCTGCACACCCCACGTGACGCCAGGGAGCCAATAGGGCCACAGCATCTCCCTGCAAGGGAGAATTGATACATTTTGCGGGCTTGCAGCATGTTGTTCAGTTGGTGACCGGAGCAGCTAGGGGAAGGAGGTAGGGTGCAGGAGTCAGTGACTCCCTTCACTAGGCCAGCAGCCCCCTAGGCCCCAGATAGCCCTGAGTCATAATAGCTGAGTGTTGTAGGAACAGGCCCCAGGTTAGGGACCCTGCCCCTTATCAGTATCCAGAGTCAGTTAGGGACACAGCGGACGCTGCGTTTCCATTCAGAGGTTTGGGCTCAGACCTCCGCTGCGGCTGCAGCAGCCATCCGGGTGGGATCGCCCCGGACGGTAGTTCCTGTGATTCGTCAGCCTCCGGATCCTTTGTGAAGCTCCTTGGCAGGCCCGGGCACAGGAGTGCTCGGCAGGTAACCCTCATCAAGTGCACCAACGATCCTATATTATCATTGTCAGACATAGTGGCTGCGCAGTCACACATATTTATCTCACTTGAGGGTGGAGGACAATTGTGTGGGCTTACTGGACACGGGGTGGGATCACCCGGGGTAGGGGGATAGCGTCCTGCGAGACGCCGTAGTTAGTGTCACCTCTAGGGAGGGACACCGGTTGATATTATATGCAAGTACGTTTCTATGCTTATGGTTGCTGCCAGTAAAGTTATTGGTTGTTTCACATGCTGTTGTGTGATCTCTACATATATATTGTCCTGCGAGGATCACTCCCCCTCTGGTGGGAGCCATCGGAGGTGGAGGCGCTGCACCGAGTACGAGGTTACTCCTATTACTGGAGGTTGAAAGATAATGCTGTATGAGAGGAGACACACTCACATCAAATGTCTGATATCTTGAGCTGTTGTACTCTTCTCTTTATGTGACTGTATTTGTTGAGGGTGAGGAAAAGCCTCCTGGTATCCTCCTTAGCAAAAAATAGAAGGGAAAAAAATAGTGCAATAAAATTTATTAACAGTTGAAAAAAAGAGATTTAACACTTACAAGCGGCCGATAATTTCAAGCATAGAGAGGAGATGCTGCCAGACTCCACAACACGTCCCTTCCTGGGTTGGGGTGGTTTGTCCTGGCTGTTTCCCTGTTGGCAGATGATTGCTGTGTTGGTCTTCACTTTAGGTGGCTGTGCTGAGAATTTCCAAAAGCCCGTGCACAGGCTATGTCCTCCACAAGCCGCCTACCCCTCAGCATACACAGATTCCGCGCAGCGGAGCAGGGAGCTGGAATCTGTGTATGCTGAGGGGTAGGCGGCTTGTGGAGGACATAGCCCGTGCACGGGCTTTTGGAAATTCTCAGCACAGCCACCTAAAGTGAAGACCAACACAGCAATCATCTGCCAACAGGGAAACAGCCAGGACAAACCACCCCAACCCAGGAAGGGACGTGTTGTGGAGTCTGGCGGCATCTCCTCTCTATGCTTGAAATTATCGGCCGCTTGTAAGTGTTAAATCTCTTTTTTTCAACTGTTAATAAATTTTATTGCACTATTTTTTTCCCTTCTATTTTTTGCTAAGGAGGATACCAGGAGGCTTTTCCTCACCCTCAACAAATACAGTCACATAAAGAGAAGAGTACAACAGCTCAAGATATCAGACATTTGATGTGAGTGTGTCTCCTCTCATACAGCATTATCTTTCAACCTCCACTGATCTTCTAACCACCCCCACTCCCCCCCCCTCCCTTATTCAAACGAAGAGCTGTGTATAACCACTGTGTTGGTCCCTTACTGTGGTCCCCTCTCTTCTCTCCTTTATTTTACATGCTTTAAACACCGTGGAGCTACAAGCAGAGCAACGCGCCAGAGGACCCCCTTTTTTCTACCAGTATCTATACAGAGGTTGGTGAATCACCTCTGAGAGACTCAGGCTGCGGAACTGCATTGTGCAAAGACTGAAGCTACATACTGAACAGTAGGATAACCCACTTTTGGCGCAACTTTTCTCTCTTTTATACTCCTATTACTATTATACGTGCCCCAGGCTCCCCGTGGCGGAGGCTTAGGCACCCTGTGAGCCTAACAGGTAAAGCACCACACCTGGTAACATTAGGTTCCCCGCACACATATACCATATGCTCTTGGGTGGGGGAATACCCGTTACACATAAATACCCTGAAGTATAATTTCATAGGTAAAGAGATTAGAAAACAAAAGAGGACATTTTCAAAACCCACATTTGTATTAATAGTATGAGGTATTTGTACGTAATATAAAAGTAGAAAAATAACAGATATTCTTAATAAAAATAAATTGTTCAAAGAAGATTAAGAGTATATTACAGTGTATACAATAAATTCCTACACATAGGCAAAATGATGCCACTGTTTAAACCCTGTGTTATCTTCGTGTTCCAATAACATGAAAACAACCATTTTACATTTTTTCTACTAATTTGAAAGATTGTTTCATACTGTCATTTAGGACAGCGGTGCGCAAACTGGGGGGCGCCCCCACAAGACTTAATTGGGGGGGGCGCAGGGGTTACAGAGGCCCCGCGCTAAGAGCGCGAGGCCTCTGTAAATGTATTCACCAGCTTCTTGTCCATGCGTCTCCATGGCAATGTGG
Organism: Ascaphus truei; assembly: GCF_040206685.1. Taxonomy (NCBI): domain Eukaryota; kingdom Metazoa; phylum Chordata; class Amphibia; order Anura; family Ascaphidae; genus Ascaphus; species Ascaphus truei. Next base: position 74,124,900 of record NC_134488.1, on the reverse strand, counting down.
CGTCAAATGATGCCTGTTACCATGGAGACGTGACATCAAATGACGCCGCAGGAAACGTGACGTGATGTCATATGACCCCGCAGCGTCATTTGACGCTTCGTTGAAGATTAGGGGGGCGCGATCGAGCACAAGAGCAGGCAGGGAGGGCGCAGTGCAGGAAGTTTGCTCACCCCTGATTTAGGAAGTGCTCAATATCTTTTCACAACTATTTGGCCATTCTATATAGTCTGTATTGGCCATTCTATATAGTCTGCATTGGCCATTCTATGTAGTCTGCATTGGCCATTCTATATAGTCTGCATTGGCCATTCTATATAGTCTGCATTGGCCATTCTATTTAGTCTGCATTGGCCATTCAGCCCAGTTTTGACTGAAAATCCCCATTAACTACAATGGGGATTATATAGAATATGTTTTTGACATGAATATAATTTAGGAAGTGGCATCATTACAGTGCAGTGAAAATGAAAGGCTACAGGACACATCCTCCTAAAACAAGAAGGAACCGGCACTCAGAAGGTCTTCATACAAGAAAAGTGTGTGTGCCAAGCATGCGCATTTTAAGTGAAACTTCTTTGTGTTTTGTCACAGAAATTGTATTTGTGATGGTGATGTTTTTAATTAAAAATCAAAACATAATTTCAGTGCCAAAACGCCAAGAAGATTGACCTAGAATGTGTGTGCGCGGCACACACACCCTGTTTTACCTATTTGCACTTCTATATGTATAGTGTCTGTGAATTCCTCGTGTGCGTGCATGTGCGTGTCTCTGTGTGCGCGTCTCTGTGTGTGTGTGCACGTCTCTGTGTGTGTGTGCGCGTCTGTATGTCTGTCTCTGTGTGTGTGCATCTGTGTGTCTGTGTCTGTGTGTGCGCATCTCTATGTATATGTGTGTGCGTCTGGGTGTGTGTCTCTGTGTGCAGATTGCATAGCCGGAAACCAAATTGCATCAAGAACTTCTATTATTGATATATGATAAGGGCTTAATAAATATGGCAAGATGCAAATCCATATAAAAATAGACGTCTTTTTAGCAATCTTCTTTTTTAATCATATTTAATCTGGATTTTTTTTTTTAGTTCAATAATTCTTAATAACCACAAACTGCAGGATGGTAAAGTAAAATTGATTTGTACACAAAAATAATGGCCAGTCTAAGTGGAACTGGAGCTTTTTTTGACCATCCTGCATAAAACTTTGTATCACACCAGCGGACAGCTGTAGCCATTGCTTAAATCCATAACGGAGATCAGCCTACGGATTACTTTCCATGACTCCATCGCTGCTGGCTCTCTGCCCAGGGCCGCCAATAGTAGAGGAAAGCCAAGACAAGTGTCCCACGCTTGGTAGCTCAGGGGGGCCCGGCCGCTGATGCTGGAAGTTTGGCTCATGTTGGGCCATCTGGTCCTCCATGGGATGTCTCTCTTTAGTTGCGGGGCCCTCTCTAGCAACCCTCCTCCCCCAAGTGCACCTGGCCAATGCAAGAATTTGGAGGTGCCCGAATGTCGAGCTCAACTTCTGCGTCAGTCCACAGTGCCCTGATCTCCTCCGCCACAGAGCCCTTCCTAACAAGAACCTCCCAAGTAACATTCGTAGAAAGGGGGAGAAATGAATAGGGGAAGAAATACCATGGGAGTAAGAGAGAGTAAAAGAGAGGAGGGAGATATACAATGGGGGTGAGGGGATAAATACAGGGGGGGAGAGGAGGGTAAAAAGAGAGTGGGGAGTGAGAGAGAGGTGGGAGTGAGAAATAGAGGGGGGGAGAGAGCAGACAGTGAGAAAGAGATGGGAAGAGTGAGAGGGGGAGCGAGAGAGGGTGGGAGCTATTAGAGAGATCGAGAGTGCGTGAGGGGGATGAAAGAGAGAGGGGGAGTGAGGGGGAGAGAGAAAAGAGAGAAGACAGGGGTGGTCCCGGTTGGAGAGAATAGTCCTGGGCCCCAGTAAAGCGGTACGTGGCCATACCTCTACCAATAAATGGATTAATATGTTTTGATATAGGATTAAATGTATCTGAAGCTCTACAAGGATGGTAATATAAAGTCCTTTTACAGGTGCTCTTGATTTCCATTAGTGTAAGGGTGAAGTCATCGTCACCTTGTTGTCAAAGGAACCTGTACACAGAAGGGAATTGCAGTATGAGTAGCTATAAGCAGCCCTGATTGGGGAATATTCACAGGATTGCTCAGGATTTGTGCATGCACAGCTCATGTATAATGTTCCCACAGTGGGCGATCTCTTCTAAACTCTCACAACCACTAGTTGCCGGGAGGATCTAGCTGTGCAGTCGTGTTGCGAAAGCACAGAATCAATACAGTTCAAGCAGTTTTAAATGCTATAATTTAGTCCATTATAATAGGTGTTTAAATACCTGCTATGAAAAGCCTTGTGGGGTTGGCAACTTTAGGATTTGAAAGCTCAGAAGGAAAATGCTTGATGGGGTTCTCTAATATAGAAAGTTTTCCATAGTATGTGACAGGTGGAAAATCCATACCAACTATTACAGGTTTGTGCAGCTTTACCAGCAATAATTTTTTTTAAGATAATTTGTTTCTTTTGAAAGATGGAAAATATATTTGCCTCTGCATCAATTTGAAAGCAGTACCATATATGTGCAGTATTAAGCTTGGTAATTCTGGTAAAATTGGAGCAAACCTCCTTGATACATTGATGCAGAGTTTAAGAGCAATGCTCCTGTTTGTGACAATTGATTCATATCCCACTGAGATTGGTAACTTTTTATATGATGGTTATGCAAGCCTGACTCCTGTCAGCTGTAACAGGGGCGGAACCAGTCACCAGTGGGGCCCTGTGCAAGTAAAAAAAAAAAAGCCCCCCCCCCCCCCCCATCCACCTGGGGCCTTAACTGTGGAGCGGGGCCTTATGCAGCTGCCATGGAGGGAGCCCATCCAGGTGGGAATTGTGGGTAAGGCCCTGCACCACAGGTAGATTATGGGCAGAGTGTGTGGAGAGAGGGTTTTTTTTAGACATGCCAGAACACTGCTAAAATAAGTGATGGACCGGCATGGAGGATGGGACCCTATGGTAATTCCGCCACTGGTTGTAATCCTCTTTTAGCTTTTAGCTAGATGCAGGGTTAACCCACTCTCTGCTGTGTCATGCGTGGGGGGATTATTCACCCTATTACAACTGGTATAGCAAAAATAACAGATGACATAAAAGTTGTCACTATTAAAAAGATGACCAAAATACATTAAAAAAAAACAATGTCACTCAAGTAGCTTCTATCGCACCAATGACCTTGGTGACTACAGTCAATTGAATTTTACTGCTTTGCTGTCATCTGTATTATACACGTGTAGGAGGAGAAGCTTATTGAACTGGGAATATAGAAATGTTAATTTAACAGCCACTTTTACAGTCAATTTTCTTTCTGTGCATGAGATACTTCAAATGAGCATATGGGCTATGTGGTCCTTACATGTCCCCCACACATACACACTTTTCTCCCACAAAAGGAGACACATGCTTCTGTTTGCCAAAGTTTAGGACACCTTTTTCTTGACATCAAATACATTCTGAAAAGGCCAGTCCTATTTTAAAAAAACTCCCAAAGTATTACAAGCATATCTATATAACTATAAAACGGAAATAGCCCTGTTAGTCCATTTGCGATAGTACAGAATAAATGAGTACTTCAGTATTAGGCAATACCTTTTTTATTTGGACTAATAATTTATAAACAAAAAAGTTATCTATTGGCGCTTAAATCTATTACTAAATGGTAAATAAGTGACTTATAATAAGTGCTTAAATAATAGTGAAAATACAAACTCTTAAGGTGAATATGTGATATAGTGAATAAATATATAAAATAAGGTGCAGCTTCAACCCTTCATGTAGATTGCTTTTCCTCAATCCAAAAGTGTCAGGTATCCAGGATGTTTGTGGGGAGCGCAGATATATATGTGGAAAGAAAAACACAAGCAAAATAGTGCAAATATGCCTTTCAAAAAACTGGATATTCAGTGAGTTCTTAGTAGAATCCAGAGAAATTTGTACTTACAAATTTCCCAAAGTACACATGTTCATAAAGTTATCTTTTATCCCGAAACAGCAGCTTTCACCGAGATGTATGTATATATATATATACTGGGACCTTATCGGAATAGAATAGAAAACCTCTGTTTTAGCTATAGATTTCTTTGTATATCAGTATTGCTGACCTGACGAAGAGAGGAGAACTCTTGAATGCTTGTCCTATGACATAAATTATTAGTCCAAATAAAAAAGGTATCACCTAATACTGAAGAACGCATTTATTCTAAACTATATAGCTATAAAAAGACATGGACTCAGAGGGCTAGCCTTACAGATAGTGCCACATCCTGCCATACACATGAATTAGTCCAGGTTCTTGGTATCTAAAACATGGAAACGGGGCAATCAGAGTATATATTTGGGCCAGAGCTGAAATCGAGGCAAGCATTAGTTTTTGTTTCTCACTTGTCTCTGGTCTTCCTAATAAGGCACCTCTCCCTCCCCCTGCTGCTATTTGGTAGGGGTGTTGGGACAGGAAGATGCATGAAATAAATAACAATGATATAATCATTTATTTAGGTATAAATTAATAATAACTTGGACTGGTTAGGTTACTAGGCTTCGATATAAGCAGAGACATACCACCAAACATTAAACTTGTCTCAGTCCAGTTCAGACTTGTTCCTCCATTTGGTTTGGTTACCTAGGACTAGGTAATAATCAGATTCTATTTTCTTTCATCACCACCGTCTTGACCTGTGTCCGGTCTATCTTTAAACCAGTCAATCAGTCTCAGCTGGATAGAACAACAACGGAACTAACGAGAAGCAAACCCATGTCCATGGTGGTGTTTAAAAATATATATATATATATTTTAAATTGAATTTTAATCTACTATGGTAGGCATAGAGAAATGTGTCACCATCTGTCTTGTCTCCTACTCTCCAGCAGTCAGAAATTAGAAGAATATATAATTAACTTGTCTGACAGAGCATTTAATTAATATCAATATTTTTGGTGTCGTTTGCAAATGGCATAAATAACAAAGTAAACTCCAGATCTCAGGACGTTATGATTTTGTGGCATCAAATTCACATTTTCCCGCTAATACTAATACCACAAACTTTTGACAATGTTTTGCAAATCCAAAACACAGGATTTTTTTTTTTTTTTTTAGAATTGAACCCAAAACCAAAACACGGGGTCAAATGCACATCTCTACAAATTCACTTTGAAAAATTATTTTTGAAATGCTTATACGCATCTGATTCAAGGTAAGGATAAAAGATATGAATCATCAGTACAGTACTGTGTGTATGTTTGTTTGGCAAATCTGCAAGTAAGATGATCTGTAAATGTTGCCCTTTGTTACTGGAGAAACCAGGGAGGGTTTAGTAAAACAGCAGAGATAGAAGGATGGAGAGATACAGTACGTAGGAGATATAGCAGTGATGCAGGGAATTTCCATAGAAACCCATTTTCATGAGTCATATTTATTCACCTCTTTCCTACCACTGGTAATTGGCTCCAGTCCTGATAACCAGGCTGTACTCCCTCGGGGTATGTGGGGGGCTGTGTATAAAAGTCCACTAGCTTTAAAACTAGAGGAAAACCGTAGATCAAGGTGTATTAATTCAATATATATAATTGAAAGCAATGTAATTGTAACAGCAGATCATCATAAAGTGTGATACCTGCTTAGAAGACTTTACAGTTTAAGGTTGCTAAATGGCTATGACTTCACTGATGTATATTTACCACAACAACGCAAATATTGGTATTTACAGAGTCTCAAGATAATCTATTTAACAATAGATTATGTAGGCCTCATACTGCAGAAGCCTGGCCTTCAATCCCTACTAACAACAGAAGTTTCTTGTTGAAAGTCAGGCCAAGAGGAGTTGGAGGTTGTGTTAGGCAGTAGATCAGGGTTCTGAAACTCAGTCCTCAATGGCCACCAACAGGCCAGGTTTTATGGATATCCCTGCTTCAGCACAGGAGGCTCAATCAGTGGCTCAGTCTTGAACCGAGTAACCTGTGCTGAAGCAGAGATATCCATAAAAGCTGGCCTGTTTGGTAGCCCTTGAGGACTGAGTTTGTGACCCCAGCTGTAGATGAAGTTCTGTATACTATATCTGTCTGGGGGCTGAGTTGCTGCAGTTAAAGCTTTATAAGAAATAAAAATAAACCACTCCTATATCATGTATCAAGACAATTTTGGAGCACAATTTGTGCATTTGCCTTTTGCGTCTACTGTATGTTCAATGTTCTTTGCTCCAATTTTGCTCTGTCTGCACCAGTTTGAGATTTGCGGAGAGTTAACAGAAGGTGTTCGGCAGTAGTTATCTGATGGAAATATAATGGAATGTATCAAACTCTGTCTGAGTATTTTGCACAACAAATTTGCCAAGTCTGAAATGGCCCAACATATAACCAAAAGCAAAAAAAAATAGCAAAAAATGGTGCAGTGGTTTGAAACCTATTTCTCTTTGTATTGATAGACATCACTCAGCAACTATAGTTGGTTAATTCAACATACTTATGTAGCCCCTTTACCCCACCCTAAGTGAGATTTGGTCTGCTACTCCATATTTACAGGGGTGTGGTGCGTACCTGTGAGGTAACAAGAGGGATGAGTGCTCCGCGTTGGTGTGGGGAGAACAGGACAGGGTTTACATGGTGCCTTATTTGTGGTTGCAGCACCTCCAGTCAGAATGGATCCTCTGGATAGTAGGATGGCCCAGACTGACACCTTTCTTTAGCTTAAGACAGTGAATCACTCTGATAGATGTTTCCATGGTACTTATTGCATGTCCAGGATCTTACAGCAGGTGCATCACTTTCCTTGCTTCCTCTAGTGAAGGTATTAGTGAGAGGGCTTGAGGCCCATACCAGGCCTTCTTCATGGTGCTCCTCCTAATGAGACCCAGGGTAGCTGGTACTCACTCCACAGGGGGAGGAAAGAGACACACCCACTTTTAGGAAAGTGTCAGTATTTATACCCTTGGGTTGTGCTTGTAACTCTGACCTATAACAGAGCAGGTCTGAATACTGACAGGCCATCACATCCAGCATGTGATCCAACCAGTATCCACCCTTCAGGTTGACACTTTCTGGCTGTTGCTAGGCCCGCCATTGGATATATCAAATATATCCAAGGCTGCAATAGCACACAAGGCCTTTCTGAAGGGATTAACTCATCCACTGCCTGCACGTAACAGGACTTATACTGGTAGGGCCCAGGAAAATAAGTAGCGGACGGAGGCTAGGCTACACTTAAAAGAGCGGTGAAAAAATGTACATCTTACATCTAAATTATTGTTTTAGTCTTACTGGTCCTAAGAAAGTATAGATATGTTCATGGTTGTGATACCTACTAAAGGAGAAATATTAGAGTTCGTCGTAGAGAAAATGATAGTGTACAGAGCTTTCAAAACCTCAGAGGTTTCTTTTTGAAGTGTACAGAATGGATAGTTTTCGCGTATTTATGGTTAAATGGTTGTTTGAGTTTTCTGGCAGACATGGATTTAGGGTTAACTAAATCTAGGTAATTGGGACAGGTTAATTGATGTGATTAGTTTTAACTTCCTGTCCCTACCCCCATACTCCTCTCAACAAGTATGGTGACAAGAGGTTAATGAACCACCTTGTCATAGATCATGAGTGATCACTTGGCGTCAGATTACCAGGAGTAGGCATATTCACTCCAGATCCTGTAGCTTTAATTCAAAATGAATAGTATTGCATAGAAAATAGTAGCAATAAACTGAATGCCCATTGCAAATGTGCTCAGCCGTGACTTATAAACTATACAGGAATAAATACAGTCACAAAGCTGACCTGCACTCAGCTATGTATTATTGATGCAGTTCAATGGCTGTTGACCGCGAAAACACACATGGTAAAACTTTCCACAAACCAAAGAAAAAAGCGGGTCCGTCTCAAGCCTGTAAATTATAGAGAAGGTATTGAAGGAAACTTACATTGTCCTGCTACACAGCCAACAAATGTTTATAACCTGATTTTACTTAACTCGGGACTCACACCTGTGGTCGTAAACTAAACTAAGTACCTCATTAGAATTCCTGGTGACTGTTAGTGTAACGGAGTTAGGCAGTGCTACCTATGGGGAGACCCATTTATAGTTCAAGGTAGTTTTGGTAATAGAAGAATGTGATGTATTTTGGATTTGATCAGGTGAATTATTTCACCCTTTCGCTGCTGAGCTGAGACCATTAGGCCTGGGTCCCTCTGCATCCGGCGGCGTGCGCGGCGGCGTGCGCGTCACTCACCAGACCAGAGTTCCTTCCGAGCCAGCCCCAGTCCCTCCTACCTGCAAGGCTCGCTGTGCACTGTGACGCGTCAGCCGGCAGGGGATACACGAGGATCGTGATCCCAAGCGGCGACACGTCACGTGGTCTCGCAGTGAGCCAATGAGGAGGGGAGCTGTCTGGAGCTGGAGGGAAGTTTGTGCGTCTCTGGAGCCATGAAGCCGTGAAGCGCCCCCACCCCCCCTCCTCTCTGGTGCCCGTTTCGCAGGCTGACCCTGTGGAGGAGGGAGGGAGGGGGGGGGGGCTCTGGGAGTGTGAGGGCTACGGGGCTCCGAGAGTGCGAGGGCTATGGTCACTGCCGGAAGCAGTGTCAGGGAAATAAATAAATAAATAGAAATATATATATCCTGCTTTTGCTGGGTGTTTGCAAACAGCTTGCGTTTTGGCCCGTCCCTGTCATGGCCCAGCCCCCCTGCCACATTTTGAAAATGCCCCCCCCCCCCCGTGCCGGAAAAAGTTACCTGCAGACCGCAAATCGCGGTGCAGTAACTTGCACGCGCCGCTGGCAAGCAAGGCGCGTGCAGCGGGGCCTTAGCGTACAGTAATGATGCTGTCTGTTTTTCATTTCCAATTTTAAATGACGATTATGAGAAAACTTCCCGTCCCTGCAGTATAATGGAGGATGCAATAGTCGATAGTGGAAATTTCAGATGAGGATTAATATTAATAGTTTAGTTATATATAAATTAGTAGCACCATCAAGGTACATAGCGCTTTACAGCAGTAATACACGTGGCATAATATTACAACACAATAGGTATAAGCGCTTCAGACATAAAACAATAGGACATTTTTTATTTATAAAAATGCTTTACCATGAAGTAATACATTGAGATTTACCTCTCGTTATCAAGTATGTCCTGGGCACAGACTTATACTGTAACAATACAGGGTTATGCAGTCAATTTACAGATATTTCATGGACATTTAGAGTTGGAAAATTGGGTGCAGGGGATAAAAGGGTTGGAGAGTTTCTGGAGTCTCTGCCCGAAGAGCTTCCAATCTAAGTATGTATACAAGCTATGTATGTAGAACTTTATAGAACAGGCATTCAATGTAAAACATATAGATAAGTGCACAGTAACATTAAAAGGAAATACCTGTTCCCTTCCCACCAAACATTTTACTAAGGGCAATCCAATGCTGAGTTGTGGTTAGTGTACGGTATGAATTGACCAGCTCCTGCTTAAAATCTTGCACATGATGGATCACCGGTTGTCACTGATCTATACTTACGGAAGCCATATAGGATCATTTGGCTTACACAGTATGCCTATTTCCCCTCCCTGGTGTGACAGGTCTAAAAATGAGCAAGTGGTCAAGGTTAGCTTCTGGACAAACAAACAAGGGTGTTAATTCAGAAATAAGGAATGATGCAGTAAGTGCTCTCACAGATACTTTCTGGGACAACTAACCAAAGTGAAAGAGAAGAGGAGAAGGTGCCGGCAAATATGGTACTGAAGCAGGAAGAGATTAAAATAATGAGTGGAATGAAAGATGTTATCACGTACGACACCCCTGTGAGTACGTGACCTTGCATGGGACAAGGGTTAATACACACAGCTCTCTAGCCGAGTCCCTTTTCTCCATGCACGGACCCTCAAATGACTAATATCTTCCCTCAATCTCTCCAAATATACCATCTGTCACAAACAGCACACTTGTGAGCACGTGACTTAGATATACCAGGGTTAATACACACGGCTACTCTAGCCAACTCACCTTTCTCCTGCGCAAGGTACTTTCAATGCGTTAATATTTACCCCTTACTTCATTACTATATATATATATATATATATATATATATATATATATCCACTATATCCACTGCCACCACCAAAGGTAATATTAAAAGATGTACAGAGTCTCTGGTCCGCTTTTTGGTTTCTGCCGGTACATCCCCATTGATGATTTTTATTATCGGGTGTGCACTATGGTGTTTAATTTTGAAACAATCAGTACCTTCTTGGAGGGGCTGGTACGAAAAAGAGTGCAGGCGGTATCGGTACTATATTACCTGGACGACTTTCTGTTTGTGGCTCCAGGCGGGTCTGACTGTATGTGCAAGATGGTTGGAAAGGTTTTTGGCGATGGCGCTGGAGTGTGGGGTTCCACTGGCTGTTGAAAATACTGAGGGTCCAATGACGTCCCTCTGCTTTTTGTGAATAGGAATTGACATTGTCAGGATGGGGTACAGGCTCCCGGGGACAAGCTTAGGGCACTAAATGGGCTCTGGAGGTATTCTTGTCACTTAAAAAAAGTTTTGCTTCATCCGTTCCAGAACCTGCGTAGTCAACTGGTCTATGTGGCCATAGTGATGCCGGTGGGGAGGGTATTTTCGAAAATGCTTGGCGGCTACTAAAGCTGGGGTCCTGTATTTTGAAGGACTTGGTTATATGGCAAAAAAATGTGCGGTTCTATAATGGTAGGAGCCTCTGGAGGGAACGTCCAACGTCCAACAAGGGGCTCCCGCTTTTTACGGGTGCAGCAAGGTCAATAGGCTTGGGGACCTACCTTGAGAAGGCGCTGCTCTAACACAGTGAATGGACGATTTACCTACCAGGATTTCGTAGATATATTCTTCTTGCTTCCTGATTTGTGTGTGGTGGTTGTATATTTTTGTGTTTAACTTTTTGATGATCTAAACAGCGAAGTACCTCACTCCACTTTGGTTAGTGTGAGAATGGGCCAGAAGAAGGACTTAGACCCCGAGACATGGCCCCCCTCTTTTTATTAATACTCTTTTGCACGTATATTTTTTCAATTCTTTCCACTTATCACCATATATCTTTGTAAATATTGTTGCTTGTACACCCTGTGTGCATACATTTGTGTAAATATGAATATGCACAACATGTTGGATTATATAGCCAGGTCTTCCAGTAAGGTGATACTTATTATTTTGAGGATATAAGAGGAGATTATTCTATGACGGTTTCCTATTGCTCTTTAGACTGAAAAACATCGATTAGCCTGTTTGCAATTTTACAGAAACCATCAAAATACTTAGAAGTGGGGTTACCCTGAAACAATATGGATGTTTTTAAACTAATTAGCTAACACTTTTATAGTGTGTAGTTAACTCTTTGCATACATTTTGTTTTCTCTTTACACGTGACGTGACTATATGTAGCTATACTCTGACACAGTGGTTATCCACACTGCATGATTTAATACAGTATGTGAGAATAACTTATTAACATGAGAGAACATATAACAGATAACATAAGATTTGCATTTAAAAACCTACATGAGTGCTATGTTTTGATTTTGAAGTGCTGAGTACCACACAACCTTTCCTATTATTTGCTTGAAGTACTTTGTTAGGGGTCCTTCTGTTATCCGGGCACCTACAAAATAGTTATTCAATCCCATCTATTAGTTGTAGTACTGTCTGAACACTTATAATGTATATATACTACTTTGAGGGGGCGGGTGAGCCAAATGTTGGCCAGAGGTATGGGTAGATTCCCCCTTAATTAAAAATTTGACGTTTACGTTTTTGTTCCTAGTTGTCGGTAACAGGGCTTTTCTCCAGTTTAAAAGCCTTCCAAAATAAAGCCTGTCTGTTACTGATGAGTCCAACAGGGAGCTGGTACATTTCAGCAGGAGTTAATTGACCAGTAAACACCTGGTTCATCAAGCAGGCTTAAAGGCCTGCTGCACAAACTGTAGGGGATTTCTAGCATAGAGAGTCTGTGCTGCCAGAAAGATCCCAGGAGAAGAGAGACTCTGTTCCAGGCAACACCGGTCCCTGAAACCCACCAGAGGGAACACCCAAAAGACACCCCCACAGACCCTGGACTGATGTGGAGAGCACCCTGCCTATAGGTACCTCTCTTTGGACTTATATCAAAAGGTTGGTAAGGGACCTAGCCTTCCAGCCCTAAGATAGGGACTGCTGAATGTTAGTCAGTCCCATACATTGGGTGAGGCCTGGTTGTTGTTTTCTGCTCTGATTTGCTGATATGAAGCTGTTTTCTGTTTAACTTTGCTGGCTAGTAAAGCCAAAAAGTCCTCCTAAAAACGTCTCTGGTGTTCTATCCTCTGCACACATCCCCTACATAGTCGCAGTAAGGTTATGGGGTAATCTCTTTGCTAAATGGGGGGTGACTTTCAGGACTGACAACATGGGGGTGATGTAGCCCATAGATGGCTTTGGGGCATGGTCCCATCCAGTAGCAGCGCTGCTGCGAACTTTGGTTTGGTGGTGTTTGTATCTGAATATAGCATTCAGCTGGTGGAGTTGAGGGGGTTGACCCCCGAAGCAGAACTGGAAGATCAGATTTGAATTCCAGAGTTGTGGGACCTGGCGGCAGAAAATTGAGGAACCTAGTTCGGGCGTCTTTTGCACCTGGTATGTGGAGTGGTTAATCTGCCAGGGAAGTTGGCTTGAAGTCAAGGAGCTCCGGACCCTGCTAACCCTGTGTTAGTGGTTGAAGAATAAGGGCTGGTGAGCAGCTTAGTGGCAAGGAAGCTGTCTGGGGTTTCAATTTTTATAAGGCTGTATGGTTTGGGGGACCCATCAAAGAACTTTGTAGTATGCAAGGTGGTTGCAGGGCTCAAGAGGGTACCGGTGGTGCAGGATTGTAGGAAACAGTTATGCCCTTAGTACTAGAGGGTGTTGTGCAGGTTAACCAGAAAGTGTGCTTCTCAAGTTCAAGACAAGGCTGTGTAAAGCAGTGTTTGCATTTTTGGGGGCTCCAAGTGTTAGCAAGCTGGTTGGCATCACTAAGAAAGGGGGAGGAGGTTTGTCTTTTGAGAACATGGTTGAGGGATCTGATCTTGTCAGCCTCCTGGTGCGCCAGTCAAAAACTGACACTGTTCGTGGGTCCAGTTGGGTGGTTTCAATGGCAATGTGGCTTGCCCAGTTAGCAGGCAGGGGGAGCTACTGGAGGTTAGGCTTCTTATTCCTGGCTCATTACAAGTGCATGCTGCAGGGTGAGGCCTTGTCGAGGTATCAGTTATGTCTGAGTAGTTTGTGTTTAGATAGTGCTCAGTTTGCTACTCATTACTTCTGCATAAGGGCAGCGAGGGAGGCAGCCTGGATTGGGTTTTAGGTGTCGATGTGATCCATCGGATTGGGAGGTGGGAATCAAACTGTTATCATGGTTATGCTTGTCTTTGAGTATTTTAGGTAGCTACAGTGGTTGCTTTATGTTTTGTTTCCTTATCATGGTTTAGGTGTTGCTATCACGGACCTATAAATGATCGGCGACTCATATGTTCAATGGGCCGAGAAGCAGGCTTAGGTCCGCCCATACAGGTGGACATTTGTGCTCTGATTGCTGCTAACAGGGCAAAGTCCCTACCTAAGGGGCCTTCCCTAAGGCAGTCAAAAGCTGAAGGGGAGTGAGGTCTAGCTGGGGCCTAAGGGGAGACTTCTGGCCTAGTACAGGAGGCTACTTTCCTCCCTGCACAAACACACCCTCCCCTCTCTGAGTCCCAGCTCCTAACTGACTCATGTGCTTCACACAACAATGTATCCAAAATGCAGCATGAGAATCTGTCAGCCTTAGTGGCTGTCTGACTGCATGTGACAGGGTGAAAGTGCAGTCCCCAGAGGCTGCTGGGAATTGTAGTCCTTGGTACAGCTCTTTCCTATGGGGACCACGTGCGCGATCTTTACTGCGCATGTCTGAAACTGTAATGGCCGCCGCTACTCTTAACTGAGCATGCGCAACTTCCAAGAGCTCTTGCACACATGTAATGGCCACCTATATGCTTGCCAACCTCTGTGCATTGAACTGCACAGGCGCGAACTCCCACGGCAACCTCAACATGGCCGCCACGACTGCTCTGCTTACGCGCAAGCCTCCACACATGCGCAAACACATTAAACATGGCGGCGTCCTGCCGCAGCTGCCAAAGGGAGCCCCCGGGAACGCGCTCGCCCCCGCAGAAGCACACACGCAAGACAGGGGGACCGGAGGGACCCATGCTACACCTCTATACAACTTTGTATATCTCTTGGTGTGAATGTCCATCCTATCACTCTGAGTTCCCTCGTACCTTTCCTGGGTGATCCTAGGGGGTCCAGCCTCACTGGTTGTGAGACTGGTTCCGTGCCAAGGATAATTTTTTTTTTTATTCATAAGCAATTACAGCACAAATCAGTGGAGTTTAATGAAAGCATAAGATGAAACGCATTGTTTTATTAATAAAAGGATCATTCATATATGGATTACATAACTTAATCTTTGGTTCTGTTTTTACTGGTAAAGGATGTGCCTTGGAATAGATCAAAATAATATATAAAGATGATAAAGAATGCAGGAAGTACATGCAACTTGTTTGTGACGATGAAAGTGTTATATTAAAATATTAATGTAATGTCTCAGCTTAGCTCAGGCTACAAATTAAGTGTGAAGCTCATGTTAAGTGAGACAGCAAGCATGTGAATACATCTTTATGTCTTTATATCCTTTTTATATGCAACAGTCACAAGCAGATCCTAGAGCGTTTCTTTAATGCAACGTGGCTTCCCTTAAAGATCCTGTTAACCATTAAACCATTGGTCGACAAGCTTGTAGGAAACAGTTATGCCCTTAGTACTAGAAGGTGTTGTGCAGGTTAAACAGAAAGTGTGCTTCTCAAGTTCAAGACAAGGCTGTGTAAAGCAGTGTTTGCATTTTTGGGGACTCCAAGTGTTAGCAAGCTGGTTGGCATCACTAAGAAAGGGGGAGGTGGTTTGTCTTTTCAGAACATGGTTGAGGGATCTGATCTTGTCAGCCTCCTGGTGCGCCAGTCAAAAACTGACACTGTTCGTGGGTCCGGTTAGGTGGTTTCTATGGCAATGTGGCTTGCCCAGTTAGCAGGCAGGGGGAGCTACTGGAGGTTAGGCTTCTTATTCCTGGCTCATTACAAGTGCATGCTGCGGGGTGAGGCCTTGTCGAGGTATCAGTTATGTCTGAGTAGTTTGTGTTTAGATAGTGCTCAGTTTGCTACGCATAAGGGCAGCGAGGGAGGCAGCCTGGATTGGGTTTTAGGTGTCGATGTGATCCATCGGATTGGGAGGTGGGAGTCAAACTGTTATCATGGTTATGCTTGTCTTTGAGTATTTTAGGTAGCTACAGTGGTTGCTTTATGTTTTGTTTCCTTATCATGGTTTAGGTGTTGCTATCACGGACCTATAAATGATCGGCGACTCATATGTTCAATGGGCCGAGAAGCAGGCTTAGGTCCGCCCATACAGATGGACATTTGTGCTCTGATGGGGCGGGGGGATCATTCAGCATTTTTTGGGTGGGATAAGAGGGTTCTAAAATGGGACCAGCTGTTGCTAGAGCTGTTGGTGCTAGCCAGGGACAAGAGGCTTCCTCAAGTATTATTGTTTCACATTGCAGGTAATGACATAGTATCAGTCAAATTGGACTTTATTCATGCGATCAGGAGGGACTTGGCACAGATTAAAGTTAGGTTGGGCAAGTTGTGTTGTGTTGAACACTATTAATACGAAGATTTGGAGAGGGGATAATCTTGCTTGGCAATCGAGAAGAGTAGGAAGACCATTAATAAGGCTGTGGGGAAGTTTATTTTGCAGTCAGGTGGCAGGGTGTTTTGTCACCTGGAATCTGTGTCTGATAACGATGAGTTGTTTCGGCCAGACGGGGTGCATTTTTCTAACCTTGGTCTGGCTTTATTTAATATCGTCATTCAGGACAGGGTGGAAAGGGTCCAGGCGGGTCTGGATGCTTCATGGCTAATTTAATGGTCGTTAAATAGCCCCGTTGGTGGCGGATGTTTGGTGGTTAAGTGTGAGGTAACCTGGCCAGATGCGGCTTTGTGGGTACAGTGATGCCTAGTCATGGAATTTATTAGAGAGTGGTTAGAGATCACCGGGTGGTGGGTACCTGGGGCTCATTCTCGCAGCTGATGGTGAGTCATCTGAGCAGCTGGGGCTTTGCGGTTCCTGGCTTGGTTGGGTTTGCTGTCCATGGTTGAGCACCATTGGCCTTACTGATTGGTGGAGCACTCTGTCAGGGTGTTTGGTAATTACTGTTCTGTTATTTGTATTTTAATAAAAGCTGTGACCGTTGAACCTCCAGTGCTCTTACTGTGTGCAAGTTTTATTTATGCATCGAAGGTTCTTAGGTCATGTCTCTGGAGCCCATTTATGTATCTGCTACACAAAACAAAATGACCACATTGTCTTAGGTCCCAAAAAATCCTTTTTGAAATAATAAAGATTCTTCACAAGACTCTGCCTCCTGACTTTCAGAGAGGTAAATTCAGCAAGCACACGCAGGTTTCCTCCCAAAGATGGTGATACTGAATCACGTACTTGCTCTTGTGTCTCTGGCAGTAGCTGGGAGTTCCCAGACTGTTTAGTGAATGTTGGCATCAGTGTGGAAGCAATCTCGCACTTGCCACAACTTCAAAAAGGGTGATTTCCAACCAAAAACGTACTCCAGCAACTTGGGAGTGATCAGGGATCCCCAGCAAAGCGAAATAATGGCATCAGTATGTTGAATACCTATCCGCTGTGGCTGTAACATTGAGAAATTGCTTGTTATGTTTGAGCTTTTTTAAGACCAGGGATCAGCAAAGAATGAGGATTCCACTTAGAGAAATATGTTAATTGAGGTTTTTGATGCAGGAAAATTGCCTTCTTTCTACTTGACACTTCATCTCTGCCTTTAAAGCCATCTTTCTGCCTTTTTGTCACTATGGCCATTATTCCATAAAGTGTGATAGGATTGCCAGATCGGCACTATCACACTTTTTAAAATATGGTTAACTTATGCCTACTGTATGCCTCTATACAACTTTGTATATCTCTTGGTGTGAATGTCCATCCTATCACTCTGAGTTCCCTCGTACCTTTCCTGGGTGATCCTAGGGGGTCCAGCCTCACTGGTTGTGAGACTGGTTTCGTGCCAAGGATAATGTTTTTTTTTTATTTAAGAGCAATTACAGCACAAATCAGTTGAGTTTAATGAAAGCATAAGATGAAACGCATTGTTTTAATAAAAGGATCATTCATATATGGATTACCTAACAATCTTTGGTTCAGTTTTTACTGGTTAAGGATGTGCCTTGGAATAGATCAAAATAATATATAAAGATGATAAAGAATGCAGGAAGTACATGCAACTTGTTTGTGACAATGAAAGTGTTATATTAAAATATTAATGTAATGTCTCAGCTTGGCTCAGGCTACAAATTAAGTGTGAAGCTCATGTTAAGTGAGACAGCAAGCATGTGAATACATATTTATGTCTTTATATCCTTTTTATATGCAAGAGTCACAAGCAGATCCTAGAGCGTTTCTTTAATGCAACGTGGCTTCCCTTAAAGATCCTGTTAACAATTAAACCATTGGTCGACAAGCTTCTGAAAATGTGTACTGACCTTGTTTGATACACTGTACTTTTCCACTCTAGGTCTATGCTTCACCTTATACATCCTCAAATTATTTTAAATTGCTTTCATTACTGTGCATGTTAGACTAAAAGCTGTGTGTGGGGATAAAACGGATTGCTTATCTTTATCTAAAACATTAATGAGATGCCTGTACAAACAACTGATTTATCCTAAACCTCAGGAAAAGTACAAAGGGGAGTGTAACAGTTTCTTATTCTCTAAGGCAATTTCATTATGGTACAAAAATGCAAAAAATACTTAGGGTGATGCCAAGTATCTAGAAATGTAATTTCTGTCATGGGTTTGTATTGTTAATCTGTAATACCGGGTCACCTTGCTAAATGCTAAAATGTAATTTCTTACAGTGTTTATTTATTTTCTTATTGTCCTATAATTTTGGCCTTTAAGAATTCAATTATTCAGTACAGAATTATGTGTGCGGTTATTTATATAATTGTAATTCAGTACGAGTCCGGCAGATGGCACACTGAATATCGTCACCTATGATACTCAGTAAGGGTCACAATGCTGCAGTTTGCAAACAAATGCTCGGAATTAACACTTGGTTTTGTGCGGCACCGGAAACCGTAAGTCTTGCTACATCTGTACAGTAGGATTCATTTATTGCATAAGGCAGATGGCACATTGCATATTGTGCAGTACCTTTGCCCAAGCATGCCAAGAACTTCACAAGTGTTTCAATACAAGATACAATGTAGAAATGTCTCGCTTTAAACACTGCCTTCCTTGTTTATTATGACCTTGTACGTTTCATCAAAAGTAGCAGGTTCACACTTTTTCTCAAAACACTACATTAATAAATCTTGTGTCAGTCCGTTTTTATGATGGAAAATAAATGCGAGAAGAGACATGCCTACAACTATGTTTTTTTGTTGTTGTTTTTAAAAAAAATATATTGTGCCATTCAAGACTGTACAGATAAGAGGGTAACTCTCTGAGATATATCAGTATATCATTCTACAACAACAACAAAGTGGCAGGAAGAATTCTATTCGACACAAATTAAGCATTAATGATGTCTTTATTAGAATAGTGCCCCCCCCCACCCTGGCGTGAGGGGTGGGTACTTGGCACTACACAAGTCATGGACGGGTATGTTTGGTTATGGCAACTTTCGAAGAAGAACGAGATTGAATAGACCTTTCTGAACTGATTCCTCTGATCTGCTCCCATCTGAGTCCCTACCCCCACCCGAAAACGTGCCACAGTAGCAGTATGGACAAACCAACTCCGAAAATTAGATGAACCTCCATCCCAATTACATGATCAACTTAAACAATTGCTACAATGGGTTGCTACCACCCAATTTTCAGCCTCTGCCCGTGGATAATTAAGGTAAATTTAAGTTTACATGGAACTGTCATTCCCAAAAGATCCGCATATGCGTTCCATAGAACAAGCATGTGCCTAAATTCAAAGATGTTCACACTCCATTATTGGTCAATACTTGTCAGCTGCTCCCGAAACGTAAAACAATACATTATTATACTTTTATACTGTGGGAGTTTCACTTAAATAAAAACTGCAATGGTGTTTCTTGTGTAATATTTACATGTATTGATTACACCAGGGGTGCACAAACTTTTCTGTCTCTATCCCCCTGCCTGATCTCCCCCCTTGCTTGCGCCCCCCTTTACCTTTTCTCCGGCGTCATCTGACATCACAGTGTCATGTGACATTGCATTGCCAGAGCAACGTGCTGCTATTTGACCCCGTGGTGTCATTTGACTCCGCATTGCCATCGCCAGAAGCAATGTACAGAGGACTTGTGTTCTCCCCTGGCATTTAATTTAAGTGTTGTAGGGAAGAGCGCAGTGCCTTTGTAAGCGCCGGGCCCCCCCACCCTCCTCCAGAAAACATTGCACCCTCCAGTTTGCACACCTATGGATTACACAATAGTGATGCATCTTGCCAGTTACATTCAAATTATTGAAAATAATTTACATTCTTCACATTATGTATGAATCATTCCTCTGCTCCTCCCCCTGAAAGGCTAAACTGGGCATGACGTACTTAACCAAAGGAATTCTGCCTGAACTCCAATGCCTAACTAATTTAATTCATTGTTAAAAGTGAGAACAATTATCTCACAGATTAACCAGCCTTTTGTTAACCAACATTTAAATCTGATGATGTTCACACCCCAAAACTTGTATCTGGTAAGTGGAAACAACAATTATTTTGTGTAAAAGACACTGCTTTTTTAATACAATAATTGCATTCCTATCGCCACAGCATATATATATATATATATATTTGAAAGATTCAACAGCGCCTGGGTGTGTACTAGCCCCACAGTAGACTCATGACAACAAACAAACCACAACAAATGTTAGCACAGATGACCCGTATAAAACAATTGTAAAAATGTATAATTATAAAATATATATAGGAACTCAGATGGTGGTCATAAGTATTGATGGTGAGTGTGTGTAAAATATAAAAACTGTAAAAATTGTATATGTATAATTGTTGTGTGTTAAAAAATATATTGAATAAAAAATGATGAATGATGAACTATTATTGCAAAAAACACTGAAAAATATGATTATCAAAATATAATATGATTAGGTGAAATGTATTAACCAAAAAATGAAAATGTTAAAAAATGTAAAATAAAAAATAAAAAAAACGTGTAACAAATTATATATTTTTTTAGTTATGTGTTTTCCACAAAAAAAGTTGATGATTTTGTATGGAGATACAACGTCCGGGCTGCTCCTTCTTTGGGGTCAGCAACCTCCCAGCAAACTCTATTGGAGAAACAAGAGAAAAAGCGCCCGATCCATGTGTAAAATCTGGTAACAAAATTTTAATTAAAAAATCACAAGACAAATACACACTCACAATTTGTCAATGCAAATTAAGCATTGTATGGGTAAACCCATGCGCCAACAAGTAGCTGCTCGCTGAATGTTTACTTCAGTACATCAGACCTCACTGCTACCGGTGCCTCACAGTCAGATGTCCCTCCAGAAATTCAGGTATACAGTCTGTTGTTCCAGCATTAGATGCTGTGTGTGGCTCAGGGAACGTCCTCCCTCTCCTGGCAGCAGACGCACGAGCTATTCCACCAAACGTAGCTCCTTGAAACCACGTGCCCTACGTGTACGCGTTTCTTCCGATTTACGGATTTCATCAGGGGATAACGTGCATTCTAATTGGGCTACTATTTAAAGGAGTTTCCATCCAATTGAAAAATTCAAGTAAAATACGCCCAATATTGCCCTAAATTGGGTCATCTGTGCTAACCATATTGAGTTGTAATTGAACTACTTAGTACATATTAACTAATAACTATATAAAACATAATGATGTAGATAAGATGAAATATAATCAAAATACAGACATACATAGATTTCACATTTGTAAGCATGTAACTGCAAATATATATTAAAAACAACGTTATCAACTTGTTTTTAGAAGTTGCTATGTTTATATTAAATTGTTATCCTATATTAATTGGTAAATGAATAATAGATAATTGCAGTCACATGATTGTGAAGCAACATTTTTTGAATGTATAATCTGGAATTAATAAAATGACAGAGACATAGAAATTCATTATTACAATGTTAGTAAATGTTTACTCTTAATTTAGATGCATATATAATAATATTATTGCATCATTATGATATAGGCTTTTTTGGATAGTATAGATATAATGAAATAAACATATAAGTGAGATATAAGATAATTGTTTTCAAATAATACAATTAACCGTTTAAACATTGTGTTGAATAGCTTGTATCTTAATAGAATTTACTTAGAAAAGCAATTGTATATTGATCAAAAGTTGATTACTAAATAAAAATGAGTAAAGGACAGACAATAAAAACATACACAAATAATCTTTTTGACATGATTATCATAATGAAAAATAAAATAAAAAATAATAAATATATATATATATAACAAACAATATTGTACATGAATTTGAACTTCAACTGAACGACATTGATGGAATATATCCATCAGGATGGAAAAAATTATTCATGATGTTAATAGTTAACATGGAGATCTTTTGATCTCTGCTAAGAAAGGATCCAAATTATGTGAGTATTTTATAATATCTTGATTCATAAAGACATAGAAGGGACCATGCCACAGATAATATATAAATGATATATCTATAGACAAATCTAAATGGAATATTCATTAGATGTTTAATGAATGTACCAAATTGATGATAAACAATATGATTTTCCTGTAGTTCTTTGGACTACAGGTTATGTTAAATATACGTTAAATATACGTGTTAGTTAAATATAGATGCCTATGAATACTAGACTCAATGAACAGAATGATATAATATAAAGGTTTTTTTCCTTTTAAAGAATTCAAAGATTCATATATTTGTAGGAGGGATCGCCCAATGAGAGAAATAAAGAGCAAAACTAGCAATCCAGATGGTATTATTTATATAAGTTTAATAATCTTTAAAAGTATAATAAATGAAAATTTTGTGATCTAATTGTCATGTGCTCTTAACAATAATATTTTAATTATATAATTCATATATACTGCTGCGGCCGAGTTTATTCGAGCATTTGCCCGTTCTCGGCCGCAGCAGTAACCTGGCGCGCACCGGAGGGTGCCGGGCGCGCGCCAAAGCAGCGGAAGAGCGCCCTCCGATCGGGGCGCTCTCCCTCCCGCTGCCGGGTCCGCCGGGTCCCCCGGAACACCCTGCCGCCATCCCCCACATCGCGGGACACCAGGGCTCCCTCGGGGAGCCCTGGACGCGCGTGCAGGGGGCGCTGACACCCGATGACGCGTGACCGCGCATCGGTGACGCGCGGCACGCCGAGGGAGTGGGGCTAGCAAGCCGGGGCATCCCCCGGCTTGCGGAACTAGCCCTGCTCGGATTAAACGTGTCGGTAGTGTATGTGTATAGTACAAATGTGAATATAAAATAAATTAAATGTATCAATGTGTGATAGATTAATGGTGGAAAAGTGAAAATGCTTAAATTTGTTGATTTATTTAATGTATAAAAATAAGGATGTGTGTTGAATATATATTCATGTGACCTAACTACTCTATGTATATAAATTGTGTGATATCAGAACTGGCCAAGAAACCTCCCATCTGCCATAGTTCACATAGAGGAACAAAGGGAACATGCTGAACATGTTCAACCCAGACCTCCGTTCCTCCACATGAGTTGTGTATGTAGGGCTTGGACTCAACATATCTAATACGTAGATCCAATAAGTCTCTCTGGTGTTTAGTTTTTGTATCTGTCACCACTTAACAAATTTGAAGGAATATATTCTAAACCTAATATGGAAAGTGAAGAAGGATCTTTGTTATGTTTTTCAAGGTAATGTCTTGAAAGACTGTGAGTGGTCATGCCATGAATAATATTACGCCTATGTTCCAGGAAACACATATTTAAAGCACGCGCTGTCCTGCCTATGTATTGATAGCCACAGGGGCATGTGATGATATAAACTATAAATGTTGATAGGCAGTTCACATGACCCTTCACAGTGTGAACTGTTTGATTGAAATGTGATGTGATTTGATCTACTTTGTTTAGATGTCCACATGTCAAACATCTTGTGCGCCCACAAGTAAAGTTTCCATTTTTCAATATATCTTTGTTATTAGACTAGTCCATATTTTGTTTTAAACGACTTGGTGCTAACATTGTTTTTCGATTTCTTGCTTTTTGAAAAACTACAGGTATTTTTGGTGGTAATTTGTTACCTATAATTGGGTCTCTCAAAATTATACTCCAATGTCGATTAAGAATGGATATGATACCCCGTGCAGCATTATTATATGTTGTAATAAAGAGAGGAGAATTATTCAAAGATTTTGAATCATTTGATATTTTGTTTTTTGATTTGTTTCCTAATGTTTTCTCTAGCAGGGAGGCGCGATTGAGTGCACCGACCTGTCTGAAAGTTTCATTTATGACATGTGGATTGTATCCTTTTGATAGAAATCTTTTAACCAACAAATCCCCCTGGGCCAGGTAGTCAGAGTCAAGAGAACAATTTCTCCAGACTCTAAGAAACTGGCCCCTGGGGATATTGTCCAACCATTTTTTGTAATGATTACTTTTACTGTGAAGGTAGCCATTGGATGCAACTTTTTAAAAATGTGTTTTAGTGACAATCTTAGACTCTTCACTGACACTGAGTTCAAGATCCAAGAAGACCATTTTGTCCTTATTTGTTTCAAAGGTGAATTTTAAATCCATATTATTGTTATTGAATGAATTTAATTGAATTTCAAGTTCGTCCTGATGTCCATCCCAGATGATAATGAGATCATCTATGTAACGGCCATAGAACACCAAACTCGCCCCCAGTCCTGCATTGCCCCACACATGGAGATCCTCCCACCATCCCATGTAGAGGTTAGCATAACTGGGGGCAAACGCGGTGCCCATGGCCGTTCCACAGGTCTGTAAATAATAAGATTCTTCAAATAAAAAGTAATTATGAGTTAAAATAAATTGTATGGCCTGCAAAATAAATGTGGTTTGAATATTACCAATTTTAACTTCTTGATCTAGGAAATATTTTACTGCTGTTAGACCTTTATTATGTTTGATGCAAGTGTATAGCGATGCTATGTCACATGTTGCCCAGATGTAAATATAACATCAGGAAATATAACATCCTCAAACTTTTCTCCACTATTAATCCATGCAGGCACTTGGTTAACTCTTTGAATCTTGACCAGAAGTAATGCATATTGAAGGTAATGTATGCGTTTCATTCAATTGGCAATACCTATACTGCACATGCGTTACATACGTACAGTTCGCATGTTCGTTCCATGCAGTTTCCATAGAACTCGCATGCGCTGAAATAAAATGACATGTACTGAAATTAAATGACATGCACATGCGCTCCATACAGGTTCCATAATACACACATGCACAGTTTATCAGTAGTATGTGTTTCACACTGTGTAATTCATGCATCTATTTCTTCTCAATTATTAATAACAATCTCACAATTATTTTACATGTGAAACTTCACAACAGACAGCAAGAAGAAGATGTCAGTTAAAGAAGATTGTATTATTGTAAGAAGATTGTATTTTTGTAAGAAAATTGAAGAAGATTGTATTATTTCCCAAAGTTTTTGTTATTTATCTCTAAACTGTAATTTATTCTAATTAAAAAATGTCATACTTTAAAAATACTTTTTAGTTATCTGAAGTTTTTATGGGAATAAGTGGTGGGTTCAATTGAAATGTATGGGGTATCATATCATAACATGAAATGAACGGGAATAATGAATGGGTTACATTGCATTTAGATTAAAGACACAATAGCGCTACCTATTAATACTGCAGAGTACTACGGCCACCGCTAAACTCCATTGTTGAACCACGGCTCAGTCATATCCACAGAATGAAAATAAATGTCTGAGATTTACACTTAGCAAGACAGAAAGCCTGGCTACATCTGTACTATTTTAGTAATTAATTATAAGACATTTTATTCATTCTAGGTTTATGTTTGCAATATTTAGCGCAATCATATATATTTTTTATTTTTTCCCAAGTGTGATATAACAGTCATTTTAAAATAAATTTATGGTGTACATGTAAGATTAACCCATCAAACAAGGGGGCCTATGCACTCAGTATCACAAAAAGCTTTGTTTGTGTAAAAAATAAATCAAATTGTGCACGGAAATTTCTTTGTGTGCGCCTATCTAGTGTCAAAAATAATTTTTTTGCGGTGCACAAAAATGTACTGCACTAGGTATACAGATGTAAATAGTATGTAATAAAAAACTAAATATGTACCAAAAAAGGAGACCGTGTGTCAAAATTGTCTGCCAAGTTGGTATAAACCCCCAAAAGTCTATTAATAGCGTTAGCGCAGAATTAAGTAGCTATGTACAATATCAACCAATTTTTTGGGATGCAGCACTAAGATTTAATTATATAAGTTAGCAAAATGTGTTATATTGACAGTATAGCTATTATAAATAATATAAACATAATGATGGTGGAACATTCCCCTGTAGTCCTGCCATGCGCAACTGGCTGGAAATTTGCAGGTGCAGATGAAATAGGAAACTCGCGTAGTCTTTCCAATATAGAGAAATCCCACACATTACATCCATGTCCTTCTGACTTCTGTAAAAATAATAACTAAGTGCAGCAGAATTGTAGACCCACTAGTTAATAAGCTCAAGGGTCGTTTTCCCAATGCTGGAGAAGAGATCATCTCCATTACAATGAGTAGGACTAACATTTTCTTCAGCTACACTACATATTGATTAAAGGCTAAAAAGGCTTTACAATGGCTTAGATTTGTGCTCACATTTCAGGCATCAAGATGACTTTCTTCATGCTTTATTTATATTATTCTTCAGGAACACTGGCCTCTCAATACTCACTCCTAAACCACTTATAGCACCTCTATATAGTGGTTATTGCAAGAAAACATTAACAGTAGCCAGGCCCATCCCTAGGTTATGTGCCGCCCTTAGGCAAGCAATAATATGTAGCCCCCCACTCCCCTTTCCCACCCTAGGTAGGAAGCAGGGGGTCTCTGGAGCTGAACCACATTGATTACGGCTTGGGCCGTGATGTCATAGGAGGCTTCCTATTGGCCCATGTGACCGGGAACTTTAAACCTGAGCTGAGATACCTGCACCCCGTAAGGAGGTAAGTATCTCAGGAAGCAGGGGGTCCCTAAAGCCAAAATTAATGTGGATCAGCTAGGGAGACCAGTGGATGTGGAGAGAAGGCGCTACTGCGCATGACAGAAGTCCAAACAGGTCCCGGATGATGTAAAACAACTTTATTCACAACACACTCTGGGGGCTACACCACAATCTCCTCCTCTCCGCGTTTCACCCTTGGAGATAGGTCTTCGTCTTGGACCCACTAAGTACTCCAAGACGAAGCCCTATCTCCAAGGGTGAAACGCGGAGAGGAGGAGATCGTGGTGTAGCCCCCAGAGTGTGTTGTGAATAAAGTTGTTTTACATCATCCGGGACCTGTTTGGACTTCTGTCATGCGCAGTAGCGCCTTCTCTCCACATCCACTGTTCATACCTACTAAAGGCAGCACGCGGACACCGGAGGGAGGCGTGAGCAGGACCCAGACCGGAGTGGAGAACAAAGGTAAGAGATTTTAATCTTTTTTGCCTCTCCATACACTCCGGTCACCCTAGGGCCCATTATTTGCTCCCTCACATCCAGTGACATGACGGTTTGACACCGTAGGTGCTTGCTGCCCAGCTGAAGCGCAGGACAGTTACTAGCTACCAGCTAGGGAGACCCCCTGCTTCAACCCAGGTCCCCTTGGTCCCCCGGTTCAGCTATGTGCCCCCCTCCTCTTACCTCCGGTGCACAGAGGTTGGTGCAGACGAGAGCATCGCCGGAGCTCCGTGACAAAGGCGGCCATCTTGCCACTCCTTCTGCTTGCGCAGTGCAGGTTTGGGTTGTGGCGGCCATCTTGGCACACCTCGCGCATGCGCAGAGCATTCCCACAGCGGGGGCCATTACAAAGTTCTCCGCAGGGGAACTACAAAATCCAGCAGCACTTGGAGCTGATAGACACATGGGCTGTAGAAGCCAATCGCGCAGCTGGAATCTTCTGCATGGAGATAGATACATTTGGCATGCTCAGGAAAGCACGTCAGTTGGAAGCAGGACAGCAAGGGGATAGGTAAGGATCAGGGAGAGGTGCTCCACTGAACTAGGCCAGAATACCCCCTTAGGTCCCAGCTAGACCCCTCACCATTAGCTTGTGTGTTGTAGGAAAGGCCCCAAGGCAGGGACGCTCCCTTTAATACATTAGTGCTAGTCAGTGCAGCGGTGACGGACGCACTCTGTGTGCGCGGCTTGCGTCTGGGGCCAGACCAGGCCACCCTCTTAGAGACTTTCTGCTGGTGGTATACACAGGAAACCATCCCACCCGGAGGCAGATCTTCGGTGGAACAGACTGACTGTTACTTGGTCTTACTCAGTGACCCCCGGGGCTGGAGCTCACTTTAAGTACACTCGCGAGTAAGGACATATCACCCAATAGGCAAACGGCATCTCACGCATGCGCCTGTCAGCACATCCTGAACAGCAATACCAGCTCCCTACCTGTACCGAAGCTGTGCGCAAGCGGGGAGACTAGAGCCTGTTACAAATGCGTTATTTACATCAGTTATGCACGTATATAATGATTGCAGTACAGTACATGCATCGATAAGTGGAAAAAAGGTAGTGCTTCATTTTAAGTACATTTTCGCTTTACAGTTTCTCAAACGTTCCAGGGGGAGCGTATAGGGAAAAGAAAAGAAAACAAAAAATACACATATAAGTGCAGACGTTCCAGAAATCAATTAGATGTGAAATTGTGTCTTGGCTCATATAGTTGATCTACTCACAGGACGTTAGCAAATAAAGGCAGTTGGCAAATAGGGTTGCCACCCATATAGGTAGTAGTGATCAGGAACCCCCTTTCGAACGCTCCGTCAGCAAGGTGTATGTTACATGTAGGATAAGAGAGAAAGCTACATAGTGCGATCAAATTGATAGATAAATCTTTATGTAAAACGGGGATAAAAAATGCGCACTTACAATGTGCCAATATAAAACAAGCGTGTATCACACAAAATGGTGAACTTAGAGGTTTGCCGAACTGCTTACCGCCTCCCTCAGGTGTGTAGCTGGCTTCCACAGCTCGGTGTCTTGAATCATATTCACAGGATATGTGACGTCACGGCTACAGGGCTGGTTCGCTACGGGTCGCCTCCAAGTCCAAAATTGATCCACTCAACGCGTTTCGCCCAGCTAGCAAGAACTGTTCTGGTCCCATTGTTTACGTTAATGCGGGGTATGCCTGTACACACCCCAGGCTCCCAGTGGCGGAGGATTAGGCCTCCTGTTTGCCACGCAGCTATTAGCAGCACAGGTAGTCGCCCTGACACCGGGGAAAGGGGGCTACACCTACATATGTTAGAAAAAGAAAAAGCAGCAGTGCTATTACACTTTCCCTCTTGCTGCCTCCTGAGACCTGCCACCCATAGGCGACGCCTTAGCCAAGGTATGCACAGGGACGGGCCTGAGTAATACAATATGACTGCGTGCCATTAAAATAGTATAACTACATATTTAGGTTTATTGAACAAGAAAATGAAGAGTTATGTAACCGGTTTATAATTATACAGGAACCATATCCATTGAGACAGATGAGTCATTGTTGCCATCCTCAGCTTCAGGTGAGTGACGTGCCTGCGAATAAGGTATGTTTACCAGTGTGGTTAGGTTCAGCTGAACAATGTTATTACCTGACAGTTCATGCTCCCCAGTGAGGCCTGTAACATAGAGCGCGCTGTTGTGCTACCGTGCGCGTCAATTACAATTGACTGTGAGAGGCTGACGTTGATACAGTTGAGACGCGCTTCCATAAACGAAACGCCCGCACACGCACCAGCGCGCACTGAATTGCCTTAGTGTGTCGAGAGTTTGAGCAACTGGTGTCCTCTTGATTAACCCCTTCAGGGCAATAAGAGACAGCAAAGCATTGCAATGCGTTGCTGGCCCTTCTGATTTTTTTTTTTTTTTTTGACAGATTCCTACAGTACAGTATATTTTCTATATTACCATATATTATACTGTGACATACCCCATTCTTTTTTTCTCTCTCTTTTTTTCCAGGAATACAGAATTGTATGCAGGAAAGCATCCTTATAATAGTCACTACTACCACATTTTTGTAAAAATTCAGTCCTGATCATGTCAACTTTGCTGCTGCGTTTTTTGTGTGTGATGTTTAGTGTTTAACTTTCAGTCAAAATCTTTACATGCTATTAAAAATATATCCTGCTTTTTTTAAAATCAAATATTAATTGGGATGTACAAAGACACGGTTGCTCCCAGAGCCAGCTGAGTTGTGACAATATGGTCAGGGTGTGGACAGGCTAATAATAAAGGTTGTACAGCAGGGCCCCGATCATACGGCGGGTTCCGTTCCAGGCCGCCAATGCCAAGTGGAAATCGCTGTAAAGCGGGGCCCTACTGTACTGTATTATACCTTTGAAAACAGAGGTGCAGAGATGTAAACCGACTGTTTTGCTGGCAAGTGGCATCTGACAAGGAGTTTCGCACGCGCTAAAACTGTTGTTTAGTGACAGCGGATACTCAGCTGCTGAGCGCGTCATGCTGAAAATCGCCGGAAAACGGAACAAGCTCCGAACCTAATGAATATGGGTATACATTGGCAAACGCCGTATGAGCGGAACGCTGTAAAACAGAACGCCGTAAAGCGGAGCCCATCAGTATGTGCCGAACACGCGCATTTAAAGTGAAACTTCTTTGTCTTTTGTCACACAAATTGTATTTGTGATGGTGATGTTTTTAATTAAAAATCAAAGCCCAAAGGAGTGTGACTTAGAACGCGCGTGCTTGGCACTAACATATTTATAGTAACTGTGAACAGCCTATTTTTTATTGGAAATTATGAAGTACTTGCCACTCAATCCCTGGTGAGAGGTTTCCCTGGGCAGCCTATTAAACTCTTTCTTTGGCTCCACTGGGACTTGTGCATCAATCCTGTTTCACAATGCAAAGGAGAGCAGATGTGAAAGGACAAGAAGTGTGTTCGTTTAACAATGGGGTTATTCATACATACATCGCTTGTCACTGGCTCTGTAGTAAATGACAATGACTTTGGATAATACAAGGATACCAGGAAACTGCCTCAGAGTCAGACACAAAAGAAATACTTGGAAAGTGTGCTTTCCCTAAAAGTACCCGCCTCAAGAAAAAAGTCTACGCTCCTAAATGCAATTCCTATATTAAGGTTTACTTTTATATGGGGTGGGCCGTGTGTTTAATATGGAGATAGCACAGCTCATGGCCAATCAGATTCTGCACCCAATAATTATCTTGCTGCTGGCATTAGGATGCCTGTCTCAGGGTATTTGTAAGCTCTGTCCCAGAGTGCTGGAAATATGTATTATATGCAGAGATTTCAACTGGTCCTAGATAACATTTGCAGCTTCAGGCAGTTTTGATTTTATATTGGATCAAAATATTTAAATTAGGGTGGGCCAAGCTTATTCCTCAAGAGCCACAAACAGGCCCGTTTTTTCTAGGGTAATACATAACTAAGCAAGTTACCTACGTGAGAATTAGGTCAGTTGATTGGTTAACTACATGTTAATTAGAAAAGGCTTGAACATCTGGGCTGTCGGTATACATTGAGGACTGAGCTTGATTTAAATGTCTAAATTGGATTCAACTGTCCTGAGCTACCCGTTATATTCAAATGGATATCCCAGTCAGCCCCGACATTCTCCCATGCCAATACGTAACAACACTCAGAAATTAAGGAGGCACTTAATCTGGGTCATGATGGCAAAACCTAATTAACTGATATTATGCTTATAAAGCGAAGCCTCTGGCTCTAAATTTGGAACGCTAGTTAATTGTTATACACTTTTAGTAACACAAGTTTAAATTGCATAGTGTGCTACATATTTTTTTCTTCCAGAACCACTACTGTAGGTAATAAACAATGAAATAAATAGAGCAGCCCCTCTTAATTCATAATATAAAAACACATTGGTGGTTATGTACGAAAGTCTCCCAGCTGCAAAAGTGGGGGGAAAAGTGCATCTGGATTTCTGATGAAATGGAGGTGGCGCAGTGAATAAAGGCATGGACTCTGAAAACAATGACACTGGCTTTGAAGTGTATATATCCGTGTGTGTCCTAGCAATAAAGGTTTGGAAGAAATGTTCTAAATCTGGAGCCACGCTCAGCTTGCGTTATAAGCGATCCGCGTTGTAGCGGATCGCGCTATAACGGGGTGGAGATGTATATATGTAGCGTTCTTTCCCCCCCTCTCTGGGAAAGGTGCTGCTACCAGTGTATTCTGCGGCTGCTGTATCATACCTGGTGGTAAAGAGGAGGCAGGAGATCTCCACGATGTTGTGCAGAGGACATCAGGACAGGCTCACGGTGGTTCTTTAGTAGTCAGTGCCTCCAGTACAAGAGGTTCCTGAGGCTTCAGGATGCGCCTCATGGACACTTCTTCTTCTTTGTTACTTAGTCATGCTTCAAATACTACGCCAGGTGTTGGTATGACTGAGGTTTATTTGCAGAAAGTACATACATTTGTTTTCTTGTGACCTTGGTCTAGGTTGGCGCGAAGCTGGTCTTAGTGGGTTCACTTGGTTGGTCTTTGTTGGTCCTGGTTATGGCCGGTCAGTCTTTCTGAGGTACGAGGGGGTCCCCTCTGAAAGCTCGCTCTTTGTGGCTTCGGCTGCGCTTGTGGTTCGCTGGCGGCTTGGGATGGTGGTAGACCGAGTGCTTGTATAAAATTCTCTGTTTCCTCGGGATACCTGATTGTAATCTGCTTTCCATTCCTTATCACTAGGAGTTTGAATGGGAAGCCCCATCTGTACTTAATTCCTTTTTCTCTCAGGAGTGGAGTTAGTGGCTTTAATTCTCGCTGACGCGCCACGGTAATCCTTGAAAGATCATTGAAAATTTGTAAGGTGGCATCCTCAAAGGTGATGTCACCATTTATTCTACAGCAGTTAATAATCTTGTCTTTTGTAGTGTAATGGTGGAGTCTCACTATAACATCTCTTCCCCTTTTAGGGTCTTCTGATCTTGATCCTAATGCTCTGTGAGCCCGATCCATTTTTAGATCTCGTTCTTCTAAGGTTGGGTCGATTGTAGAGAAGAGTCTGACGAGAAATGAGTGAAGATCTTCCAAAGAAACCTTCGTGTGTATGTTTCTAATTCTGATATTTTGTCTTCTCACTCTATTTTCATGGTTTTCTTGACCTTCTTTGAGGAGTTGGAGATCATGCTTTAGCTGTATTATTTTGTCATCAGCACTTGCCTGCAATTGCAGGGCTTTGTCCATTTTGGTCTCCAAATCTGTGGTTCTTTGGGAGAGGGCTGACATCTCTTCTTTGATCTCTTTAACTGCCTCGTTCAGATTAATCTGGAAAGATGTCTGCAGGGACTGTTGTATACTCTTGAACAGACTAGCAAGATAGGACCTCTCCCTCTTCTTTCTCGAGGTCTTGGTCTGTTGTCGCGTGTGCTACAGCATCAGTGCGAGCGCCATTTTCTTTATTTTCGGCCATTTGTTGAGTTCCTCCAAAGAACGTAGTAAACTCCTGTGCCGTAGGTTTTCTAAATTTTATAGACATCGCTGGTGTATACAGCCATTTAAAAAATCTTTTAGACCTGTTTTCTCAGATCAGAAACATGCTTTTTTATCGTTTTATCTCGGAGGGTCCTAGAGGCTCCATCATTAGTGAACCATGCCCATTGACATCATCGGAAGTCTCCCAATTAGAACATTTAGAACATTTTTAATGATGCATAGTTATTCAGATTTGCAGTTCACTTCTGTGTCTTTTTCACTGCAGGTGGAATTTTAGCAGTTGTGTGGATATGTGGATATAGCCTTGTGGAGAAGGCAAGTATAGACCCTTACAACTGCAGCACCCTAGATGGGATCAGGCTGTTTATTTATAATGTTTTTGCATTTCAGAGCGCTACTGTATCTCATGCACCCAGCATCACCTAATGTCAGGAGTAGTAGGGCATGTAGGGGATCTGTTGTGCCTTTAAATGGCTCAGTTTCCAGTGGGTTAGGGGGTTCCCTGTACAGTGGCAGTCTATTATAGTTACCCCCTTCTTCAGGGCTTCTTATTCCCCTTACGTCTCCCTTTTCACTCACCCCACCAGGATTATAGCGGGTAGTGTATCCTTAGCAAGGCATTGGTGTGCTTCCAATCTCCCCTGGTATTCACCTCTACTTTTATACAAGAGGCACTACATGGACGTGAGGAAGTTTGTGAGGCAGAACAAACTGGAGGGAGTAAAACCAGATCTGTGGAAGCCCAAGGTCATTTACAAAATGATCTGGGCAAAGGACGTTATAGACTCGGTCCCAGGACTCCACCCCAACACTTTTGAAACGGTGTGAAGGAATATGGCTTAGAAAAGACTTACGAACAAGCATAAAGACATTGCATGGTGGGGGCGATACATGGAGGGCTTCCCGTGAGGGCTGACAAGTACAAAAGCAGACTTAGGCTGCGTCCATAGATGGACAAGCCGTGCTGAGGCGTGCGGACGCTCCGCACTGAGCCCCTGCATCCTCAATGAGGATGCCTTGAGAGGGGGCTCACGCGAGCGTCCGCAGGCGTGCTGAGGCTTTGGAGTTTTCAGCCGAGCACCAAGCTGTTTTTCAGCGCGCTGTCGGCTGAAAACATCCAATCAGCCTGAAGCAGCGTCAACGTCACGGCGCCGTGACGTCAGCACCGTGACATTGACGTCAGTGCGTCGCGGGCGATTGGCCCAGCGACGTCACTGCCCCGCCTCCAACACCTCCCCCCGGCTCCCTTCGCACACGCTGGCTCGCCTGCAAGTCTGTGCAATCACGCTGACTGAAGCAGGCGAGTCTCAGCGTTAGCGCGCCTCCACTCTCCCCACATCTCTATGGCCCGGGCCTATGCATTGTGAGGCACTGCCCCAGGTGCAACCCAGTGGAGGAAACTGTTGTTCACCACTTCTGGGTCTGCCCCTTTGCGCGGACCTTGAAGCGAGCTCTGCACTCTGATCTAAGGGACTGTATACCGATGAAGTACATTACGTACCATTCTGTGTTCCATGGACTTTTTTCAGGAACAAACACGGAGGACGTCATCGAAACCGGTTGGCGTCTAATGTGTTGCTATTTGCCAGGGAACGTTTGACCAAGGGGAAGAAGAGGATGTCGGTACAGGACTGTCGCAGGCTGATTCACAGCCTGCTCAAAGACTATTCCATCATAGAAGGTCCTGAGGAGGAGGACTAAACCCCCTCCCCCCACTCCCTCATGCCCCCTCCCAAATGTTTTTTCTGTGCAAATAAAGTTTGAGTATATGTACAGTATGTATGACATGTATTGAACTAAATGCATGACATATGTACTGTATAGGTAACGCGCTGTGCATGACAGTTTTTTTTACTTTTGGGAAAATATTCATAAAAGTAAATGTATGAGAGATGTATGGGTTATGCATTGCGCCATTGATCACTTTGCAGTTATTTTTTCTTTTGAAATGAAAAAAAGGCCAAAGTCTGAATCATGTTAGCATATAACAACTTTCAAAAGGTGAGAGTTTATATCTGAACAGAGAAAGGCATGGAAAGGGGCAGAGGAAGTGAAAAGAGTGGTGTATATTAGGATTGCAATGTCCACATACACAGCTTCTTCCTGCCAAAAGTGCCATCAGCACATTGCTATGCAATGCTCACTGCTCTTACTTACTGTACACAAACGAGTTAAGCGAAACTATGCACCACACCTCATCTCACTAGTATGCTATGGATGGAAGGCCTGTAACGCACATACACAGGCATAAATATAGACATTGGATATATATATGTGAGATGTGATATGCCCTAGTGAAAGGCTGTGTAGTTTCCAGACATGCATTAGTGTAGCTTGTTAAGAAAAGATGCTTCAAAGCACTTCAAGCAACAGAACAGGTTTGGTCAATACAAACAAGTTCCTTTGTCTTGGAATCGAATTTTCCATGACAAGTGTGAATTGTTTTGCTTGTATAACTGTCTGTCAAGCCAGCAAACCATTGTGTTCTAATGTAGCTGTGTGTTTAGGGAGTTTGAGGGAGCATTGATGGATGCTAAACTGTTTTCTCTTAACCCTCATGTGTTACAGAAAAGCAGGCGACCACAATGGGTTTTGCTGTTTCCAGGTGGAAAGTCCCAGAGGGTAAAAATTCTGCAACTCATAATGCAAACATGTCAACTTTCACTGATTTGCTGTTAGTCATACTGATTTGGAGTCACTGACACAGACTTTCAGCAGTCATGTATATTATTTATTTACTTATTTATAGAATGTTTTACCAGGAAATAATACATTGAAAGTTACCTCTTGTTTTCAAGTTTGTCCTGGCCAGAGACTTATGACAATCCATCGTTACACATTGTATCTCCAGACATTTTATGGACAGTTAGGGACAATATATGTTATGGGCATATTTAACAGACAATTAACAGTTACAGACAACATTAAAATGTGGAACAGCTCAAGACTTGAAAGAACTTAAACTGGTTTTGAGAGTCTCTGGTAGATTGTTCCAGTTGTAAGGAGCAGGGCCGCCGTCAGGGGGGAAGAATCGGGAGGGGGGTCCTGGGCCCTGTGGCTGTGAGGTGCCCGGCCAGTGCCGCAAGTTGGGCCCGGCTGTCGGTAATGTCGCTGCCAGGCCCCGGCTCTTCCCCAGATGCGGGCCTCCTTCACTCTGTCCCACGCTGAGCTGCTGGCGTGCGCCGTGCCTCTCTGACATCGATGCACGAAGCTCAGCATGGGACAGAGTGAGGGAGGCCCGCTGCTGTGAGAGAGCAGGGACCTGCAGCGACAGAACCGTCAGCCGGGCCCGGCCAGAGGTCGGGCCCAACTGCAGCAGGGGGCATTTATATGTATTTGTTTTTGAAGTGAAACTTCTTTAGTGGCACCT
Source organism: Ascaphus truei (assembly GCF_040206685.1). Classification (NCBI taxonomy): domain Eukaryota; kingdom Metazoa; phylum Chordata; class Amphibia; order Anura; family Ascaphidae; genus Ascaphus; species Ascaphus truei. The sequence continues at coordinate 74,088,699 of NC_134488.1, read as the reverse complement.
CTGATGGGATAAAACTGGATAGATGGGGGGCGAAATGTGAAATGGAAGTGACGGCACGTAATGGATGCCGCTCCGCTCACACGCCCCCTGACACATGTGGCGGCGGCGGCGGCGAAAGCCGCCGGCGCCGCTCCTAATCGCCGCCACACACCTCACCCTCCCACACACGCCTCACCCTCCCACACACGCCTCACCCTCCTAAAACTGCCGCTGTTCCGCCGCCCGCTGCCATGCCGCACGCCACGCATGCGCAGAAGTTGCTGGCAGCGGCGCCGTTCACCGCCCACTGCCATGCCGCGCGCCACGCATGCGCAGAAGCGGCTGGCAGCGGCGCCGTTCCCCGCCCGCTGCCATGCCGATGGACAGGAGGAGGGAGGCTGCCGCCGCTCGTAACAGCCTGGGAATAGGGTGGTTTGAGCGCGCCGCCGGGGGGTGGGGAAGGGGGGAGCTTGAGCGCGCCACGCAAGCGCAGAAGCGGCTGGCAGCGGCGCTGTTCCCCGCCCGCTGCCATGCTGTGCGCCACGCATGCACAGAAGCGGCTGGCAGGTGCGCTGTTCCCCGCCCGCTGCCATGCCGATGGACGCGCCGCTCCTAACAGCCTGGGAATGGGGGGGTTTGAGCGCGCCGCCGGGGGGTGGGGAAGGGGGGAGCTTGAGCGCGCCGCCGGGGGGTGGGGAAGGGGGGAGCTTGAGCGCGCCACTGGGGGGTGGGGAAGGGGGAAGCTTAAGCGCGCCGCCGGGTTGTGGGGAAGGGGGGAGCTTGGGCGGGCCGCCGGGGGGTGGGGAAGGGGGGAGCTTGAGCGCGCCGCTGGGGGGTGGGGAAGGGGGGAGCTTGAGTGCGCCGCTGGGGGGTGGGGGGGGTATCTGCTCAGAAGACTCAGACTGAGCCCCCCGGGTCCACAGCTCCGCTGGGGGTGGGGGGAGTCAGGAGAGAGGGGGCAGGACACAGACAGAGAGACATACGGTGTGTACACACAGAGAGATACACATACACTGACAGACACACACACACTGACATACACACATTGACTGACACATACACACATTGACTGACACATACACACACTGACACACACACACTGACTGACTCTGACGCACGCACACACTCTGACGCACGCACACACTCTGACGCACGCACACACTCTGATGCACGCGCACACACTCTGACGCACGCACACGCACACTCTGACACACACTGACGCACGCACGCACACGCCAGTGATGTACCGAACACCGCCCCTGAATGATGTGCCTATTCCTTCCCCCCCACTGTGAGCTCCCCCACCCGCTCAACATTCATGATGCTGGTACTGCTGCCAATAAACACATACACACACACACTGACGCATGCACACTTTGACGCACGCGCACGCACACTGACTGTCACACATACGCACGCACACTAACTGACACACATAAACTCACTGACTGACACACATACACACACTGACTGACACACATACACACACTGACCGACACAGAGAGACATTCACACAACACAGAGAGAGAGAGAGACATACACTGACACACACACACACATTGACTGACAGACACACACACACTGACTGACACACACACACACTGACTGACACACACACACACACACATTGACTGACTGACACACACACACACACACATTGACTGACACACATGCACACACTGACACACATGCACACACTGACTGACACAAATACACACACTGACCGACACACATACACACACTGACCGGTACAGATACATACACTGACCGGCACAGATACATACACTGACTGACACACACACAAACAAACACACATACATACTCTCTGACTGACACACATACATACTCACTGACTGACACACATACATACTCACTGACTGACACACTGACACATACACTGACTGACACATGTGTGCCGAGCACGCGCGTTATAAGTCAATTTCTGTGACAAAAGTCAAAGAAGTTTCACTTACTATGCGCGTGCACAGCACACACAGCTTTTTTTAATTTTTTTATTTGGGGCTGGGGGGTTCTTTTATATGTATTTTGTGGGGGGGATTGTCTGTGTTGGGGAGGGGGAGGGGGAAATGAGTGTGAGGAGAGAGGATTGAGAGAGTGGGGTTTGATGGGAATTGATGGAGGGGGAGAGTGAGAGGAGTGGGTGAGGAAAAGATGGAGTAAGAGTGAGACGGAGGGGAGAGAGATACATGAGGGGGGAAGGGATTGAGTGAGAGTGGGGTAATTGATGGAGGGGGAAACGAGACAAATACATGGGAAGAGGGGGGGAAATAGAGGGGGCTTGTGAGGTGTGAAATGGGGGGGGGCAGGCTCGCAAGACCGCCGGTACAGGGAAGGGGAGCCCAGTCGTAACTTTAGTCCTGAGCCCCAGGAAATCTGTCTGCGGCCCTAGTAAGGAGCGGCCAGATTTTTTGTTGATCCTTGGAACCATGAACAGTCTTTTGGAGTCGGATCTCAGGTGATAAATGCTGCATGTGGTAGGGGTGAGGAGCTTGTTCAGATAGCCGGGTAGCTTGCCCAGAGAATATTTAAAGGCAAGACAAAAAAAATGTACTTTGTGCCTTGATTCAAGGTTTAGCCAATCTAGTTCTTTGAGCATTTTGCAGGGGTGTGTATTGTAATTACATTGTAGGACAAACCAGTATATGGAGTTGTAGAGAGTGTCTAGCTTGCTAAGGTGAGTTTGGGGTGCTGAACCATATAGGCTATAATTGGCATTAGCATCTACTGTGCGATGCCCTTTCTGACCAGCTGTCTTAGGGACGATTTGTTCCTATAAAGTAAACCCAGTTTGGCATAGGTTTTGGATTTCAGAGTATCAATATGCAACCCAAATGTTAAATGGGAGTCAAGCCATATGCCCAGATATTTAAAACCAGTGACAGGGGCTAGAGTGGTGTTTGAGTTGGTTCTGATCTTGTAGCCCTGTCATTGGTAGCTTTACCTTCATCCCAAATACAATAGTTACAGTTTTGTCAGTGTTTAAAAAGAGTTTGTTTTGGGAAATCCAGTGCTCAAGTCTTGAAAGATTGAAGTACATGTTCAAAGTCAGAGACGCTAGGGCTGTGTGCATATATGATTGTGTCATCTGCATGCATGTGTATTGAAGTTGCCTTACAAGCTGTAGATAGATCATTAATAAAAACTGAAAAGAGTAGAGGCCCATAACAGCTTAACGGGACCCCACAGGTGATATCCAAGAGGTTAGAGATAGAGCCCGAAATAGACATATATTGGGATCTACCCGATAGATAGGAGTGAAGTCAGTTTAAAGCATGTTCTCCTATTCCAGAGCACTGCAGCTTGTTTAACAAGATAACATGGTCAACAGTGTCAAAAGCCTATGCAAAATCTAGAAATATTGTACCAGTTAGTTGTCCCAGTTCCATTCCACACTTTATCTCATTGCAAACTTTTAAGCGGTTTGTTACTCTGGAATGGTTTGTGCAAAAGCCAGATTGGAGTTGGCTAAGGAAATTTGTCCTGGTATAGTAATCATTTAATTGGGAGTTGACACATTTTCCCATGACTTTGGATAGTAGTGGGTGAAGAGAGATCAGTCTGTAGTGGGACAATGTTTTTGTCCCCACTTTTGTAGATTGGGACAACTCTACCAGTTTTCCAGGTCTGTGGGATATGGCCTGAAGACAAAATTGAGTTGATTAGGGAGGCAATGGCTGGGTCACTGAGTCATAGGAACTTTGTGTAACGTTGCTGACTGCAGAACAGAATATAGACCCGCAAGGCAGAGGTACGAAGTAATACACCAACCTTGGCCTGGATCAGAGGCCTGAGATGCAGGGATAGTCAGGAACGGTTCATGGGTCGAGGCAGGAAGCAGGCAAAGGGTAGTCAGGTCCGGCTCTGAGGTTGTGGCAGGCAGCAGGCAAGGGTAGTCAGGTCTGGGTCTGAGTCAAGGCAGGCAGCAGACGAAGGGTAGTCAGGTCCGGTTCCGAGGTCGAGGCAGGTGGAAGGCAAAGAGTAGTCAGGCCCGGTTCTGAGGTTGAGATAGGAAGCAGGCAAAACAAAGGCAAGGCACAGCTCAGACAAGACAAGGTAACAAGTACTTTGCATGAGCAAGGTTGGATAGCAACTGCCTGCTACTTAAAGGCCAGTGGCAGCTGCTGGCAATGAAAGTTCAAAGTGAGGCTTGCTTCCTGTGAGGGCAGGGATTGCTAGGAGGCAAGATGGTAGCTTTGGAGAAAGTGATGTCACTTCCTGGAAGCATTCATCCTGAATGCTCAGACAGATCCCTTATAGTATCCCCCCTTCAGGATCGAACTCTGGGGCGACCAGGTCCTGGTTTTTCTGGCTGACGACGGTGGAACGCCTTGACTAGGGCTGGAGCATGAAGATCTTAAGACTTCACCCAGCTCCTTTCCTCAGGACCATACCCCTTCCAGTCCACCAGATACTTAATGGGTCCCCTGGAGATACAAGGGTCAAGTATTTGTTGTACCTCATACTCAATTTGACCCTCAATGGAAGGAGGAGTAGGGTCCTCTGAAAAGTGATTTTTTTCACCACAGGCTTTATAAGGGATATGTGAAACATGGTGGGAATTTGTAATGAAGAGGGGAGCTCCAGTTGATAAGTGACCTCATTGATCTTCCAGACGATATTGCAGGGAATTGTGGTACGAGTTTATCAGAAGGTTGGCGTAGACTGATGTTCCGTGTTGAGATATATACTTTATCCCACATGGAGTATGGGTGTGATGGCCTCCGATGTTTATCCGCAGACTTTTTTTGTCTCTCAGTGGCTGAGTGAAGGGTTGCCTGAATCCCCTTCCAAAGGTCCTGTAAGTTCTGTGCCCTGGTATCAGCTGCTGGAACACCTCTTGCTGGAGAATGAATGGGATGGGTGTGGGGATGATAAGCCCATGCAGCAAAAAATGGAGAACAGCTCAGAGAGTCATGAGATAAAATGTTGCGTACAAATCCTACCAGCGGTAGGAGTTCTGCCCAATCATTCTGATGTTCATTAATGTAATATCTGAGGTATTGCTCCAAGGATTGGTTGGTGCCCTCAGTTTGCCCTTCGGATTGCGGGTGGTAGGCAGACGAAAAGTGAAGGTCAATCCCCAATTGCCTGCAGAACACCTTCCAAAATTTTGAAATGAACTGGGAACCCCTATCCGAAATGATCTGTAAAGGCAGTCCATACAGACGAAATACCTCCTTGGTAATGATGTCCGCCAGTTCAGAAGAAGAGGGAAGTTTTTTAAGGGGTACGGAAGGGGTACGAAATGGGCCTGTTTCACAAAACGATCAACAATAACTAAAATTGTCATCATACCCTGAGAGGGGGGAAGTTCCACAATAAAATCCATGGATAGTTGTATCCAGGGGCTAGAGGGTATCGGCAATGGTTGCAGAAGCCCACAGGGCAGTGTTTGGGGAATCTTAATTCGGGCCCATACACTGCAAGCTGAGACGAAGTCCTGTACGTCAGTTTTTAATTTTGGCCACCAAAAAGTCCTCTCAATAAGTTCACATGTCTTCCAAACCCCTGGGTGGCCTGCAAGTTTAGATTCGAGTCCCCATCGTAAGACCTCCAGCCGGAGTGAAGGAGGAATGAAAAGTTTGGATGGAGGAATCGCTATTCCAGCAGCCATCTTGTTCTGGGCTTTCTGAATATGATGGAGAGTCGTAATAGCTAACACAATTTTTAGATGAGGGAATGATGGGGCCCTTGACCGTATAATCGATGTCGTCTGTGGAGAACTGGCGTGATAGAGCATCCGTTTTTACGTTTTTGGAACCCGGGCGGTAGGCGATTATGTAGTTGAAGCGGCTAAAAAAAGTTCCCATCTAGCCTGACGGGTATTTAGCCTGCGTGCCCCATCGAGGTATTCTAAGTTTTTATGGTCTGTACTGTAAGTATTGTGACTGTTATGGAGGTTCCCTCAAGAAGATGTCTCCATTCCTCCAGAGCCATTTTTACGGCTGGGAGTTCACGAATGCCTACATCGTAGTTGTGTTCCACAGGGGTACATTTCTTTGAGAAAAAGGAAAACAGATGTAACCGACCCTGAAACTCGCTTCTCTGTGACAGGACTGCACCTGCACCCACGTCAGAGGCATCCACTTCAACGATAAAAGGATGGCGAGGATCGGGGTGTTTCAAGCTGGGTGCAGATGAAAAGATCTTCTTAAGCTTCAGAAACACCGCCTGAGCCTGTGGGGACCAGTTCGTGTGATCTGCCTGTTTCTTTGTCATGGCTGTGATGGGTGCAACGATTTTGGAGAAGTCCCGTATGAATCGCCTGTAGTAATTCGCGAAGCCCAGGAATCTCTGGATAGCCTTTAGTCCTTTAGGTACTGGCCAATCCAGAACAGCAGAAACCTTGGCAGGGTCCATTTCTAGGCCATGGGCAGAGATGATGTATCCGAGAACTTTTTTACAGAGCTCTCATTAGTCCAGTTGGAGACTGACTAATTGAGCGAATGCAATTAACCAGCTCCATGCTGGATTCAGAGCTCTGAGGCAGCTTTATCCAAACAGGGATAAGTCCCTGTTACAGGGGGTTATTGGTTGTGGGTGTTATTTAGTATGAAATGTGGAGTTTTAAGGGGGAGAGAGAGAGGTGGGAGTGTACTGGGGAGACATGGGAGGAGAGGAGGCCGTATGTGTGTGTGTAAGAGCGAGATAGGGGTGTCTCTTACCTTCTCCAGAGCATCCGTCCTCCTGCAGCATCAAATTGTCATGGTTATTCAACATCAAATGATGCCGCGATGTCACATGGCGACACGTTGCCAGGAAAACGTAACATCAAATGATACCGCAACATCATGATGCCGCGATGCTGCAGGAGCATGGTTGTCTCAAGGAAAAGCCCCCAAAGTCTTGGGCAACCATTTTATGTCACAGTACTGTCCTTATCTGTAATGGCAGTGGCGTGAGCAGTGCAGTTTCCTACATTTGACCAGCAGAATTGAAGATATCCATTCTCACGACCCTGTCACTTTGAATATTCACTACATCTGATTGAGAGTCTGTGAGCAGGCTGACAGCGTTCATGGGCTATTTATCAGTCTCCCCAGCTGCAAAATTATTTAAAGTAATACCATTTTGCCTGTGATACATCTGCTATTATTTATTAGCACTAATACCGATCATGTTTTGCAGCTGGGAATCTTTGATAAATAATCCTGTCCTGGGAACTTGCAGGACTCTGCTGCCTATTCATTAAAGTCTGGCGGGTACAAAAAACAGCATCTAATATATCAAAGAAAATAATAACATTTAGTGCAGGGCTTTTTGCATCAGTGCTGGATCTGTTTTACAACTAGCGGGTTTTGTTAAATTAGCACGGTGGGGGCCTGTGTGTCAATTTGAGCCTTTTTATCAAAGACTCTCAGCTGAACAATCTGGTTTTAACTGTAGTAAAAAAAAACACAATACTGAATTTATCAGAGATAAAAAAGTGCATTTGCTTCGAATGCGATTAGCTTTCATTGACAAATGTTGGGCGTGTTGCGTATTTGAGATTGAGATTTTGAGTATTACAGGGAGACTTTTATAAATATCAGGGTCTCATAGCTGCAAAACGTGGGCAAAGAACTATAGAAAATCAAAAAAGTGTATAGAAAATAGGGTGCAAACAGGAGAATCAATTGTCTAAATCAGTTTAATATAATATGCACTCACGTTTGGTCCACACAATAAAAGGATATTGTGCAAGTAGATCTTTAATGGGACATCAGACAGACAACCCAAGAACACCGCGGTCAGCGTGGGAAACGCCTGTGCTACCTCTCCTCATAAAGCCAGAACTTCAGTTAAATGATTAGGGAAGTATTAATAACAATGTAAAGCCTCTTTAATCCAGTCTCAACTCACCTTTTGCTGTGTGCATATTTTAGTCATTTCAACTGCAAACACCTGGGTATGAGAACTGTCTGATTACAAATAGCATTTGTCTTCTGTGGCTCACATGCGCTAATTGTGCTATGTCTTGGAAGAACTTAATTGTGTCAGGTAACTTAGACTTATATAGCTAGGGACAAACTAGGGGAGCAGCCTACTGCAGGGCCAGCAGCCTACATGTAAGGAGGCTCTAGTTAAAGTGGCCCTGTTTAAGTGGCACACTCTGCAGAGTTGAACAGGGAGTTCAACAGGACTGAAATAAGAAGTGGACAACTGCAAATCTATTGACCCTGGATTCTGAATTTGAACTGCGCTGGAAAGGAGTAGAGTTACAATTTGGCTTCCGTACTGCTCACACCACCGAAATAGCACTCACTAAAATAACTAATGACCTCCATGCTGACAATGACAAACCTCATTACACTCTGCTCCTATTGCTCGACCTCTCTGCAGCCTTTGATACTGTGGGCCACCCTCTTCTCCTTCACATTCTCCATACTCTTGGTATCCATAGCAAAGCTCTAAATTGAATTTTCTCTTACCTCTCCTATCATACTTTCAGTGTCTCATTTGCTAATACCTCCTCCTCCTCTGTCAATCTCTCTGTGGGGGTACCCCAAGGGTCTTTCCTGAGACCTCTTCTCTTTTCTCTTTACACACGCTCTTTAGGTGTTCTTATCACATCTCTTGGGTTCAAATATCACCTGTAACACCTTTGCCCCAACCCCTCCTCCCCCAGGGAGATTTGCATGCTACGTACATTATGGTGCTAACATGTAGACTCACAGAAGGCCTGGGCCTCTGCTGATTGGAAGCTTGGGGGTGCGGGGTGCAGCGCCCCCACCCATGGGGAATCCAGCATTGGCAGGATGGCTCCTCACGGGAACATATGCAGCAATAACCACAACACACAGCAATGATAAACAATACTATTTACCGGCAGGTCCCTCCTGATACATATACAGTAATACAGTCAATACAACAGCCCACAACCCGTAGTGCGCCCCTTATGCCCTTGGGCACCCCAGCAAGCTAGGTGTCCAGCAAGGTAACCCCAAATGTATGCAAGAACAGCGCTACCCTCCCTGGTGTAGTCAATGGTGCAAGTTGGTACCTTTCTGACTACAACGCCGTAGCCAGGGAATCCTTTGTTGATATCAGGAGCCGTATCCCTGATCCCACGTAGCAGGGCCTCCCAACAATATGCCCCACACTCCTTACTCCCGGCAGCCGCACGGTAGTACTCCTCAGCGAGTCGTCCTGCTCCGTCGTCCTGCTGGTACACAGCTACCAGGAATGTCCCTGAGATATGGCCGTCCCTATAGTACTCAAATGAGTTGCTCAGGGCCTAACTCGGGCCTACAGGGTTCACTTGCCTAGTCCTGTAGTCCTCGGTCGCTCACTGGCTTCCCGGACAGAACCGTCTTCTCCGAAGGTCCCGCCAGATCTGACACGCGGTTCCCAATCTCCATAGGATATCCTGTTCCCCCAAGGGATATCCTCTCCAACCAGTACTGTGGGAGTTCCAGCATGGTCGCCGCACCTCCGCCTAAGAGTCCGAGGAGCTGCATCAGCTCCCCCTAGAGGTGTGGAGGACTACCCTGCTACACACCTATATGATGATGACAAACAAATTTACTTTTCAACATCTGACCTTACACCTGCTACACAGACCAAAATCTCTGAATGTCTCTCCACTATGTCATCCGGGATGGCCCTCCGCTGACTCAAATTGAACATGTCAAAGACAGAACTCCTCATAATTCTTCCCAAGCCTGGCCCTATTGCCCGCTTCTACATTACTGTTGGCAGCACTTTCATAAACCCAGTATCACAAGCACGCTGCCTAGGGGTCACATTTGACTCCTCCCTCACATTCTCCTCCTCTCACATTCACAATCACAAATGTTGTTTTATCCTACGTAACATTACAAAGATACGCCCTTTCCTCGGTTGCTCTACTGCTAAAACTCTGACTCAGGCCCTCATTTTCTTCCGTCTCGACTATTGTAACCCCCTGGTGTCCGGCCTTCCTGCCTCTCACCTGTCTCCCCTACAATCTATCCTAAAGGCTGCTGCTGTTAGAATCACTTTACTCTCTCCTAAATCTGTCTCAGCACCTGTCCTGCTGAAATCCTTCTCCTGGCTTCCTATCAAATCCCTTATTACACACAAAATTCTCCTCCTCACTTTTAAGGCTATATACTCTTCTGCCCCGCCTTACATCTCAGCCCTAATTGCTCTCTATACGTCATCCCAACTCCTGTGTTCTGCTCACAGAAGTCTTCTCTCTACCCTTTTTGTATCTAAAGTCCTCTCCTGTCTCAATGTCTAACTCACTGCCCCACACCTCTGGAATGCCCTTCCCCTCAACATCTGACTAGCACCCTCTCTATCCACCTTTATGACCCATCTTAAAACACACCTCTTTAATGAAGCATATGAGTAGCTCTGTGGCTGATACTATACACGTCATACATCGACCTTGTCCCCTTACAGACGCACTTACCAGAACATCCACTTTCTGTCTCTGTACGTTCTTCCTACTTACCACTTAGATTGTAAGCTTTGTGTCAGGGACTCCTTTTCCTAATGTTACTGTAACAGGGGCCTTATCCCTGTTCACAAATGTGCCTCTAATCCAGCAGTGTGGTGGTTAACTGCTGGTAGGCAATTAACTAACACCACCTGGCTGATTACAGGGGTTGCAGGAAAATTGAGGTTGAGTAATTTATTTACTTCATTCATGTGATCAGTCCTATACATTGCTCAGACTACCACATAAGATCTACCTATACAGGCTAGTGGTTAGTATATGGGAGTGTATTTTTATTGTTGGACTATTTGGAATTCTAGGTCTCATAAACTGTCTCATGCAAAGAAGATGTTTATATATTATGAATAAGGCAATTGTCTGCTCCTGGCTAGCATCACAAGTGGGTGGTCCCCCCCCCCCTCCCCCTCTTTCCTTTTGATTACAGGGGTTAGAAAAAGCCTGCCTCTGAGACAGGAAGTGAGACTCCTTAGCACACCTGTGAGCTGAACAAGGAGACAGACGTCTTGAGCCTGCCAGAAGAGACTGCACGCTGCCAGCAAGACACAGGGGAAAGTACTTCTAAACCTGGAGAACAAAGAAGCCTTCCCCTACAAGAGACAGATAGGACTTTCCTTTCTAAGACTTTTTGTATATCTGCACATATCAAGATATATGTTTTGGGGCTGGGAGACATGCTAATCTAAAGGGAGTTGTGGACTGCATAGGTTTAACTAGACATACTCCCAAGTGGAACAGAAGCTTTGTTTGACCCCTTATTTGCATACGTTTGGATGTTTTCTTGTGTTAAAGAAACAGGCGCAATAAAAGCCGTATTTAATTTCACCTTAAAACAGTCTCCATTGCATACCTCTGCACATGTCCTCTTATTTTATATTTGAAGTGCTTATTCCCATTTTGTGTTATATTATTATGTCACGTGTATTACTGCTATGTATACATATGGCGCTCTATAAATAAAGATATACATGCATACATACATCCTGATTTCGGTACGAGACTTCTGGTGATGCCACAAGGGACGATCTCTATCCGGTGCACTGATAGAGACATTGTGGCTTCTCTTCTCTACATCAGGCACACAGAGGTAGTGGACAGCAGTGTTCTTTGGAGATCTACTGTAACTGATGTGCCAAAAAGAACTACGGCAAAACAGAACAATCACAGCAGGCTCAAAGAGAACCTGACAACATAATGTAGAGTCTTGCATATATGCTTTTATTGCATGTACCAAATGTGAGTGCATATGCTATGTTTTAATCATTTTTAGATTAGAACGATTTACACTATTGGGTCTCCTTTCTCCTGTTTGCGTTCTATTTTACATACAGGTTTTTTACATCATAAGATCTAAGAGGAACTTATACCTAAGGAGCAGCGCGGAAAAGGTTACTGAGCACTGTAAAAAAAGGAGACTCATCACTGGACTTCGAAATTGGTCTGAGTTGATGTACTGGTATTACTTCCTCACCTTTTTATCACATTTCACTTTATTCTCTAACTATTTTATTATTTTAATCAGCAATAGTTCTTGTTTCACTATGTCAGGGACCACATGTATTTTTTTGCAAGATTTTATTGTCCTTTAGCAAACTTAAAGTTATACTAAAGAACTATAGAGGACAAGAAATCCCACTAAAAGCAATAGATTTGTTTTCTTTGCTAAATTGGGTGACCTATTATTGCCCTAGTTTTGCAGCTGGAGACTTTAATTTATAGCCCCTATAGAATCATATGCAGTACCTCAATACCATTTTGTGCTTCTCTTAAGTGACAGAATGCATAGAGCATTTCAGTGTCCTTGTGAATCATGGTCCCTAGACTCCCTACAGTACATCCTCAATGGAAACTGCAAGGTCATTGTATCAAAGTGGGTTGGATGCAGGCACATATACCTAACCCTGGCTTGATTATACTGTACACTTAAATCATCATCCCCCAGAACAGTGTTACCCATGGGACACAATGCCAACCTCACACCTCAGTCATTCCACTTTACATCTTATTACTCCAATATCTAATTAGGAGCGTCAGAAAGTAACTCAGTTATAAAAACCATCTGGAACATACCAGTGACAATATTTCACAATTAGTGCTGCAATATTGGACTTTTCATAGTCATGCGATCCTTTTTTTCTCAGTATGAAAAGAATGTTCTAATGCCTGTTAGGATCTGGCCCCTGTAATATTCATAAAAAATAGAAACCATTACTGTCTAAGAGCCACCTTGGTGACATATTTATCACGACTGGTGATTACAGTTTGTAATTTTTTTTTATCCCTGTGTAATTTCACATGTGGCTTTATGAACTATAGGTTGTTGAGGAAGCTATGTAGCAATATACAAAATAATATGATGGGCCTGATCTCCACAGTGGAAAAGTGTAGCTAGCCCTACATACATTTTTCAAAACAAAAGCTAGAATTACATCGAAGACTTTAGGTTTCTATAACCTCGACTATCAAGACATCGCTAACCTAAACCGCATAAACTCACTTTTGGACGAAAATGATTGTGAATTGGGACAAGGTCCCTTCCCTATCCTCAAACCAAGGAGTCACTTCACCCCCAATTTAGATGTTAGCTCCTATATTGAAACTTTGTGGGTTTAATCTCTAAGACTTTGTAGAACTCTCGAAACTACAGCATAGATCTGCTGCAAATTTTACTCGTACCAACTAGAGGGCCTTAAAGGAATTAAACAATGATAACAATATACCAATAAAAATCATCAGACAAGGGTGGAAATATTGTATTGCTTAGAACTAAGGACTACCAACAGGAAAATATGAGACTCCTGGGTGACACTAACTGTTACAGGGTTCTAACCAAAGATCCTAATCTGGAATTCACAAGAGATCTTAACAAAATCCTGAAGGAAGGACTGTCTAAAAAAATTCATCAATGATAATGAATTAAAATTCATGACTATCAGGAACCCCACTATTACTATTTTTTATACCATCCCAAAGGTACATACAAATACCAAGAAGCCACCAGGATGGCTGATTGTCTCTGGCAATGGTAACCTCCATGATAAAACGAGTATTTCTATTAATAAAGTAGTCAGAGAGTATGTTATCTCACTACCCTCATACGTCAGAGACACGAAGGATGTGTTGGTTAAATTAGAAGATATCATTCTAGACGATAACACCGTCCTAGCAGGTATTGATGTAGAGGCCCCATTGTAATGTTGTTGACTGCAGGACAGGATACGGACCCGCAGGGCAGAGGTAGGCCTTGGCCTGGGATCAGAGGGCTGGGATGCAGGGGTAGTCAGGTCCAGTTCTGGGGTCGAGGCAGACGGCAGGGAAAGGGTAGTCAGGTCCAGTTCCAAGGTCGAGGCAGGCGGCAGGCAAGGGGTAGTCAGGTCCAGTTCCAAGATCGAGGCAAGTGGCAGACAATCTAAAAAATCTATGCATTTCATAGACCGAAGGGCATCACCAGATACTCATAGTGTCAGTTGCGTGTGTTGAAAGCAGTTTTCCACTCATCACCCTGTTTTATCCTTATACGGTTATAAGCTCCCCTTAGATCAACTTTGGTAAAAAAAACGATTCCCTCACGCAGACAGTGATCAGAGGGGTAGGGTAATGGTTCTTGATAGTAATCTTATTCAAACCCTGGTAATCAATACAAGCCCTCAATTACCCATCCTTCTTTGCCACAAAGAAAAAACCTGCGCTAGCTGGAGAACAGGATTTATTCATTAATCCCCGCTTCAGGTTCTCATCAATGTATGTCCTCATCGCCTTGGTTTCAGGTTTGGAAAGAGGTTACGTACATCCACAAAGAGGAGTCATCTCAGGAAGGTTGATTGCAAAATCAAACGGTCAATGCACAGGTAATTCTTCAGCCTGTCCCTTGTCAAAGACCCGCCTCAGGTCAGAGTAACAGACTGGGAGACCAGGTAAGTCCTCCAGTGCAGGCAGTAGAAGAATACCCACAGGACGACAGGGTGAAAGACATTTCAGACCCCCAAGTGCTTATCTGTCCCGAAATCCAGTCAATCTGGGGATTATGGGTACATAGCCATGGAAGCCTTAGAACCACATTGATGGCTGGGGAATTGATAACGTCCAGCTGGACGACTTCATGGTGCAAAACACAGACCATAGCTTTGATTCGAACTGTCTCTGGTGAAATAACCCCCGATCCCAACGGGCTCCCATCAATGGAGGAGATACCCAAAGGTACATCCTTTCTCTGGAGAGGAATATTGATCCGTTGAGCGAAGGTTTTATCGATAAATATACCGGCGGCTCCGGAGTCCACAAAGACAGTATGGTCTTGCCAAGATAGGCAGATGAGAACCATAAAACAACAGGGAGATGGAGAGAAGTTGCAGATATCCAGAGAAAATGCCCCTACTTGCACTGGACACTGGCGTTCTTCCGATTTCTAAGGCTAGGTTCATACCATGTGACCCTTCTCACCGCAGTAGAGGCACAATCCCAAGGATCGACCAGTGTTGTTTCTCCCGTTCTGTTAGATGCAAATTGCCCAAATGCATGGGCTCCATCGGTTCACCTGAAGTTTTATTGGAAGGAGCCTGAAGAGGTGGAGTCAGTGGAAGAGGCTGGAATCTGTGAGAACAATCCTGCTTCTGAAGTCTCTCCCTCATCCGAAGATCCAGGGACATGCAAAGGGAGATTAGTCCCTCCAGATCTGCGGGTAGGTCCCTGTATGTCAATTCATCCTTCAGCCTCTCCTCAATGCCCTGATGGAAAGTAGCCTTCAAGGCCCAATGTTCCAATCGGTCTCCGTTGCCAGGGTCCTAAACTCGATAGCATATTGTCCCATGGTGCGAGATCCTTGTTTTAACTGCAGTGGAAGCCGCACAACCAGGGGAATCAAATATTGTCCAGAAGGTTTGCATGAAAGCAAAGTCATCCAACAAGGGGGAACCCTTTTCATAAAGAGGTAACGCCCAAGCTAATGCTACATCCGTGAGGAGAGAAAAAATATATGCCACTCGAGAGCGGTGGGTAGAGAAGGATGACGGTTGTGTGTCAAACTGCACCTGGCATTGGTTCAGGAATCCTCTGCAAGCTGAGGGAAGCTCTATATAGAAGTCAGGAATAGGGATCCAGGGTTATCTTAGGAGCACAGATACTGGTGCGACGTCACAAGTTAAAGCTGCGCAGAGATGGAGTCACCCTGGGGGTACTGAGCTGACTGCTCAGGGTCTGCAGCGTAGAGGAAATTGAGTCCAGCTTCTGATCCAGCATAGTTTAGGCGGGTGGCATGGGCTCCCAGAAGCAGGTCCTGATATGGGTAACGGCATTCGCTATCTCTGCAGGGTCCATTGCGTGGCTCGTGTAACGTGTAACGTTGCTGACTGAAGGACAGGATACGGACCCGCAGGGCAGAGGTAGGGAGTAGTACACCGACCTTGGCCTGGGATCAGTGGCATGGGATGTAGGGGTAGTCAGGTCTGGTTCCTAGGTCGAGGTAGGCAAAGGGTAGTCAGGTCCAGTTTTGAGGTCGAAGAAGGCGGCGAGTAAGGGGTAATCAGGTCCAGTTCGGAGGTCGAGGCAGGCAGCAGGCAAGGGTTAGTAAGGTCCAGTTCTGGGGTCAAGGCAGGCAAAACAGAGGCAAAGACAGAGCTCAGGCGGAACAAGGTACTGAGTACTTTGCACAAGCAAAGTCCTGTAGCAACTGGTTGCTATTTTAAGGCCAGAGGCAGCTGCTGGTAATGAGAGTCAAAGACAGGCTCATTTCCTGTAAGGAACTGAGGGCAGGAATGCCAGGAATCAAAATGGCCACTGTAAAATCAGTGAGGGTGTGAGGTCATATCATGTCAGCAGCCATCTTGGATTTTCTGGCAGACCCCTTATATTTATACACTAGTATTTCACACGAGGTAGGTATAGGTGCTGTAAACTATTTTATAAGGTCCAGAAGTCTGGATTTTTATGAACATAATAATTTCATCACCACCTTGCTACAGTTCGTACTAACGCACAACTATTTTGTCTTTGGCGGAAAGTACTATCAACAGGTTCAGGGCACTGGCATGGGCACAATGTGTGCCCTAACCCATGGCAACGTGTCACCATGGCGGCAAATTATGCCATGGGGTCACGTGACATCACATTGTCATGGTAATGCAACATCACATCACCCCATGGTGTCAATTGATGCCGGAGACAGGGGAAGGGGGGCACTTGCAGGGGGGAGAGCAGGCAGAGGGGTGCAGACTGAAAAATTTGCGCACCCCTGCACTAGATGGATAGACCTCTGGATTAGATATATTGATGACATCTTTCTAATCTGGAGGGGCTCAAAAGACTATCTAAATAACTTTATAAAAGTACTCAATATGAATGATCACAATCTGAAATTAACATTTGAAATCAACTCTGAAAAAAATCAATTTTCTTAAATTAACAATTTCAAAAGATTCAGATGGTACGCTTGAGACCACCACCTTTTGGAAAACTACTGCCACAAACAACTATCTCCAGGCAGATAGCCACCACCCAAACCCTCTATTGAAAGGAATTCCAGTGGGTCAGTACTTTCGCCTGAGGCTTAACTGCATAACTGAAAACAAATTAAAACTGTTCGCCTGTATTTTCTGACATCACAACGTCATATGACGTCACGTTACCATGGCAACGTGACATCATGTGACCCAGCTGCGTCATTTGACGCCAGGCGCTGGAGACAAGGTAAGTGAGTTACAGAGGCCTCACACACGCTCCCCCTGCATTTAATTTCAATGCTTTGGGGAAGAGCGCGGAACCTCTGTAACCGCCATGCCCCCCCTACAAAATCTCGTACCCCCAGTTTGCGCATCCTTGATCTAGAAGACACCCTCAAAACACATCCATCTCTTGTTTGGAAACGAGCAAGCAACATTAACGATCATGTGGTACGAAGCCTTTTCTGTAAAAAGCAACAGAAATCTAACAATTGGCTCACAAACCAGACTAAAAGATCATTTAGGTGTGGATCATGTAAAGCTTGTGAATACATGACAACAACCAAGAAATTTAACAACTGGAATGACTCTAAAACCTTCACACAAAATTAGTTAATCATCTGTAAATCTATAGGTGTGATCTATTTGGCAACACGCTAGTGTGGCGTCAAATACGTGGACAAGAGTCGGAGTTCAACTGAGATGACGTGTCCTGGAACATGTGGGGTCCATCAAAAATGCACTGGACACAACGATATCGAAACACATACGTTAACAACACTCCGGCAACGTTGAGGCATTATCTTTCCAGGGCATTGATCGTCTCATGCCCAGTATAAGAAGGGGCAACTGGGCCTAAGATGCTATTACAACGCGAGGCAAAGTGGATCTTTAACTTACATACAGTATCACCAAATGGTCTAAATCAGGGGTTCATGTATTCTCCATTCATAGAGTGATGTCTCATAACATGATCTGCCTTACAGCAAGTCACTCTGCCACAAAGATCCACCATAACATTTGTCATTCTCATAGACACAACCCCGGCAGAAGCCACTGTGACGGCAAAATGGCTGTAGCGAAATCATCATTTCACGTGTCACACAAAACGCTAGATCGGAGGGTGCGGTATTACCAGGGGAGAATTGTTAGCGTACCTGCAGGACACCTTCTCCCTCTGGTTTACGGCTTTACCACATTACACATAGTGGGGGACTGATAGCCTCTTACATCGAAGCAAACACATTGGTAGACAAGCGAGGCTCGCTCCCCCCTACTAAGGCCGCGATTATAGTGCATGCGTGCGACTGCGTGACGTCCTGCACAACAAAACAAAGAACAAAGTGCGCTAATAGTGAATAATCATCTGTAGTGATGAGTAGTGTCTCAATCCCACAGTGTTAACACCTCAATGTGAAAATAAACACAACCTTAGAGGGCATTGGATATGCGTCTGCTGCTGTAGGAAATGGAGTGATGCGGCACCCCTAGATACAGTGAAAAACAAAAAGAACAGCGCACAACGCATATGGTGAAGTAAGTTCAAAATATATTAAAATAATACAACAGGTAATATATCTGCGTACATCAGATTAGAGAATACGAGCATTTCATGTACTCAGACATGAGTTTACCAGACGCCAGGATACAGCTGGAGCAGTCTCTCACTCTGCATACACTGGTGAACACAATCGAGGGCCTCTGCATCACAGATGGATGTCCGCAGGTAGGTGACCCTTCCCAGGGTGATTACAGGCTTCCTCCTTTGTGTATCGTCTCGTCAGTAGGCAAATTCTCCACTCGTCAGCAACTCTGATATGGATGGAGTAGAACTCACAGTCCAGCCAGTACCGAGCGCGGAAGCCATTCTAGAGCCTCGATAACCTAATCGCGGCTACTAGAATTACACGAGTTTCAGAACCTGCCGATAAGTGATTTATCGCCGCCCACTCTGCAATTTCCTTTTTTATCGCCCACTTTTATCGACCCTTTCAGAATTGGAGTAGGCATTTTGGGGCGATAATTGCTCGATAAGTGACTTATGAACGTTTAGTGCGTAGGCCCCTATATTCTCTAGGGACCACCTAAATGCATGTTACAGATGTAGCAGGACTTACTTAAACAGATTTTTTTGCAAATTCATTTATATATAGATATAGTAGAGCCCCACTCATATGACGGGTTCTGTTCCAGGCCGCAGTGGAAAGAGGAAATCGCCAAAAAGCGGAACATAGTATTTGCTATGTCCACCAGTGATTTCTTGTCTCTTCTACCTCCTACGCCATCCCAGTGTGCCCCTTTCTGCGCATATGCGGACTCGACAGGCCCCCTTCTGTGCATGCACAGACTCAGCGGCCCCCCTTCTGCGCATGCGTGGACTTGGCAGCCCCCCATCTGCGCATGCACGGTCTCTGAGAAGCGGAGCCCTACTGTATATAGATATATCTATATATATATATATGTGTAGCCAGGACTGGTTTCTGGCTACCAGTCTGTCCCCTCCTGACAGTAAGCCCTGGCAGGCTGCCAGGAGTTATCATGGGTTTTCCCCACTCACAGTAGCTTCTTGATTGACAGGTGAGGCGGTGGGACTAGACCTGTGTGTGTCCAATCAGGGACTCAGACCTGGTACCTACTTCCCTTGTACTTAAGGAGCTGCACTGCTAAATTCAGTCAGTGCCTTTAACTCCTTCAGAGAGGCTGGTTTACCCAAACAATTGTGCTGGGCACTTCCAATCTGTATTCCCTCCCCTAAGGGAGTGGATGGGAGACTATACCCATTACTCCACCAATGAGTAAAGGAAGAGCAAGGACTGCTTCAGGGCCCCTTGGCCTCGAGTGTAGGTCCAGGCTACATCCTGATGGTGAAGCCCCAAAGAAGTGATCTCTGATGTGTATGCTGTACCAACTGAGTGTGCTGTCAGAATAAAGTATCTTCCTGCATGAGACTACAATCTATCAGGGGGAGGGGAAGTAAATTCTCCTGCAGGGATTGTCCCTACATTGCTGGGGCCTGCAAGAGATGGAGGTGCTGTCACCATGAGAAAGAATCAGTTACTACCCCAGAAGCCTGTCCTGTTTTCCTCCACAACACCGCGGGAGATTCAGATCTACTGTGAGCCAGCAGGTACACACCACACCACACCGTGTAATGGCAGAATCTCCCAGAGGGGATGGGGGAAAGTGCGCTACATATATAAAAGTACGATACCGTGTAACACGAAATCAGGAGACAGCACTCAGGCATAAGCAGATGAAACATTTGTATTGAAAACAGGGCACAAAATACCAACATGTCGGTCCCCAAACGGGACCTTCCTCAGGGTGGTGCGGCATCGTACGTTTATGTATTGTTTATGGGACATGCACCTGCCCTCATATGCTCCCTATTGAAGTGCCGGCTGCATATATATAGTTGGCGCAAAGGGTCTCCGCAGCTGAACCCCGTTAATTTCAGCTCCAGGGACCCCCTGCTTCCGGAGATACTTACCTGCGAATTAGGGGACGGTAGCTGCTCTTTTCAGCTACCTGTGCTACCATATGCCTGCTGTCTCAGGCCCTGTGGGCCAATAAGAAGCTGTGACAGCATCTGTGTGGTTTCCTATTGGCCCATGTGATGCGGGAGCTTCAAACCTGAAATCCCTGCTTGCTGAGCCGGAGCAGCTACCGGCACTTACTTCGGAGGTAAGTTTCTCTGGAAATAGAGGCTCCCCAAAGCTGAAATGAATGGGTTTCATCTCCGGAGACCCCCTTCATCAATTCTATATTCATCTCTTGGATTGCTCCTTTTAAGCCACATCTCCAGATATAATGCTGTCACGACATTGCTATCCATGCTTCCGGATCGTACCCCCAGCAGTAATAATCCTCTGGCCCCGGGGCAGTTTGCACTCGCGGCCCTATGACTTGCCCCAGTGCTGCAAACAAGCGTGCTACATCTGAAGCTCCCTAGGATAGCACTTATATACATACAATTTACATACCATAAGTATTAGATACATTTACACAGTACTGTAGATAGATAATTAGCACTTACAATCATCAAATAATATACACAAGGGCATTATCCTATATCACTGCAGACAGCCAACCAATTTCTTAATGATACCACAATATATATACCTCTAGTACTGGGGTGCGTAAACTGGGGGGCGTGAAATTTTGTGGGAGGGGCATGACACTTTCAGAGGCCTCGAGCTCTTCCCCACAACATTTAAATTAAATGCTGGGGGAGCGCGCAAGGCTGGGGGAGCGCGCAAGGTAACTCCCTCTTACCTTGTCTCCGGCGACTTCTGGCGAGGCATCGCCATGGCAACGAGGCGTTATATGACGCCGCGGTGTCAAATGGCAATGCGACGTCACATGATGCCGTGACGTCAGATGACGCCGGAGAAAAGGAAAGAGGGGAGTGCGAGCAGGGGGAAGAGAGCAGGCAAGGGGTTGCAGACAAAAAAGTTTGCGTAACCCCAGCTCTAGTAGTAAATGTGGGGTACGGCAGCTACATCTATGTATAACCTTTCATCAGTGATTTATCGTGTCCTGTTTCATCTCCTTCGCTTTACTATTATGACAGAAGTTATGCAACTTGGGGGCGTTTTTTAAAGCAATGTCAAGATAAACAGATAGAGAGATAGACAGAGAAGTTACATAATTGAAATTGTGAACAGACAGGAAATGTTCCCCATGAATAAATGTGAAGAACTAAAAAGCATTTTATAATGTGTAAACATAGTTGTTAATAACAGGTTCTTTTTTTCCCCTTAGCCTCCCTCCTACAGATCCTCCGAATATTTCATTTCTTGGTCTATAAGCACTGTCGGGTCAGTATTTTCTGCAACTGAGGAATAAGCCACATGCAAGGATTCTATTCAGGTAATTGCAGTACGTGAGGGGCACCTGTAATCTGAAAGCCTGTTACACAGTTAGATCTTGATAACGAGTGAAGGTAAAGTAATATATACCGTGGGCATAAATGTATCACTGGAAAACATATAGCAGACAAAAATTATATTTTCAGAGCACCAAACTTATAAAAGAAACAAAGGGCCTCATGCAGAGAGCATCGTTATTTCAAAATTCGCCATTTTTTGTACAATTTCGCGCAGAAACCGGCAGAAAATGGCGAGTTACGAAAAACGCACCATTTTGTTTTTTCTATTGCTAAAACTCGCCTCGCGGCTGGCGAGAACCTCCATCTCGCCATTTTTAAAACTCTCCGAATGCAGAGAGGTACGAACGGCATGTAGCGGCTGTTCGCGCCAGGGAAATGGCGCGATTTTCTCATTTTTGCCGCGCCAGGAAAAGTTGGCAATAAAATGGCGCTCGCTGCCTATAGCAAAGGGGGAAAAAAAGCCGCGATTTTTTTTTTACACATTTCTGAAGCGCGCATCTTTCCCATTCAAACTCGCCACACGCATCCATGTTAAACATAGCAGAATTCGCACTTTTCTGCATATGGAGAATAAAACTCTTCAAAAAAGCTACTTTTATGAAATTCGCCAATTTGAAAATTCTATGCTCTCTGCATGAGGCCCAAAATCTTAATAAAATCGATGGCATTTTGTTTCTTGTGCAAATCTGGTACCATGTTGTGCCTGGCTGGGAGAGTTATATTTAAAGCAGGAGTCCTTATTTAAAAAATATATATATATATATATTATGTACCCCGTACCGGGGGCTCCCCTAAAGCTGATCCATGATCCCCCAACCTCCACGGACCCTCTCCCTTCCCCCCATTCCCAAGATACTTGTAAGGATATTTTTTTTGTCCCAGTGCTTGACACAAAAAAAGTACAACTATGGCAGCGTTGTCACTAATAGAAAGTTGATCGTCATGTCCCAAAGGCAACTATGTTTAAAAGGCACCACAATAATATATTCCTTCAGTATTTCTCTGATATTAACGAATATTTTGTGGCATTGTGCCACAAAGTCCTTCATAGGTGGTCCTCCGATTCCTACAGCTCTGTTACACAGATCATGATGTTTAATATTTGCCTCCCACATCATATGGATTTCTATTGATTTTAGAGCTCTGGTTTCAAACCAGAAATCTGCCCTCGTGGTAAATATGAAAAGCTATGGTGGCAGCCATACCAAGATAAGAGGTCTTCTTTTTAGAGAGAATATGATGGGCAGACTGGTCGAAATCCGCAAAGCAACATATTCATTAATAATAATTACACTATTCAAAACTCTGCTTATATTAGGGAACGAACCAACATTGTATCATAACCTTGCATTATCTTCCAATAAAGTAGTTATCATAACCTTGCATTATCTTCCAATAAAGTAGTTATCATAACCTTGCATTATCTTCCAATAAAGTAGTTATCATAACCTTGCATTATCTTCCAATAAAATGGTTATGGCAGTCTTGGCGGTACTCTTATCCAGACCCTGAAATTGGGCTTTTAATGAAGTGGAGAGAGGAGGCGATCGAAATAATGCCTAGCTGTGGCCTTACATCTATCTAGACACGGCAAATTCCTGTTTTTATCTCCAATCTTGAAACACTCCTGGGTTTGTAGTATTGTAAAATTATGCAGTAACCTTTTCAACTGTCAAGAGGCCGGCAGTGCATTGATTTGGTTTGTACCAATAACAGAGAAGATGTTAAGAAATGCAGCACTACAACCAGATTTTAAAGTGTGCTAATACTGGGTGGTACACAGTATCAGAACTTCTCCTTACTTGGAACGTTTAACGTAATCTATATAGTGATCCTTGTGTCTTGTAGCATGTAATTGTATGCTGTTGATACAGCTATTTGCTCTCTACGGCCCAAGTTCGCTAAAGGGTGCTAAAATTGTTGCACGCCTTAACTCCCTTTAGTGAATGTGGGCCTTAGAGACCTGAATAGGAGAGGAGGACTATCTCTTCCAGGAAGGGCAGAGAGGGATCCAGACGGCTACAATAAACATAATCAACTATGTGAACCTGGAGACAAACTGGCTGTGGCACCATTAGATATTTTGGCAGTGAAAGGGTTAAAGCAGCAATACTATATTCCCCCCATTTTTAAAAAAAATATATGTAAACATGTGACAGTGTATAACTATACATTGTTACCTAAGATGGCAATCAATTGGTGCTCCTGTTATAAATCTGTAAATATCCTGATTGTGTGCCTAACGTAATGGCCACTTTCTAACTTTGTCCTGCAGTCAGTAGCGGATTTCCCAGTAGGCCCTTGGCCCGGCCCTAAGGCAGCAAAATTTAGGGGCGGCAACATTTGGGGATCGGTGCTTGTCGCCTGCGTATGAATGCGCACGCGCAGCCGGCGATCACGCATGAGCAACCCGCATGCGCCAATCGCAAATACGCCAGGCACCAGGTAAGTCCCTCAGGGCAAGTGTGCAAACCATCTGGAGCCACCTGGACTTGTGTAGAGAACTATTCTGAGGATTCTGGGCCAAGTCTTCTGGGTCTTTTCCCCTTCTGTACCTGGACATCGTTCCCTGTGGACGGCCACCACAGGTGTTGCTATCAGGAAGACGTGACACTATCCTTATCCACTTTCTGACCCAGGTTGGTCCACATGTATGCACCTATAGCACTTATGTAAGTGTATCATGTTTATTTTTATCAATATAAAACAATCTACACGATCTGTGTCCTCTCTGTTCTGTACTTGGCATATGGGAATCTCCCCATCCTTCCTCTCCTGTCCCTGAGGGAGGCCCTTCAACAAACATCTAAAGAAATCTTCTATGAGTTGGTGACTCTGAATAACCGCACCGTCCCTATTTATCCTCACACTTGTGAGTGAGATACTTTATAACCGTCATTGCACTTATTGGTCTAAATTAAATTGCACTACTTGTTGTTGTTTTCTCTTGTTTTTCACATACCCGGGGAGTATTTGCCCTCTTGATCCCTTGCTTCAGTGTACCTGTTTTGGACTTCAGATTGAGTCCTTTTTCTGCAGCTGCACTACTCCCATATGTAATATATTTAATCTTGTTATCACTAGTGTGCTCACTAGCTGTATCACCGTAACGGTATGTGCCGTATATTTTCCTTAAGTGCCTAAGGGCGCAGTTTTTTTAAATCAGAGCCTGGCTGCAGTCTATGAAATGTTGCAGATGATATGTAACATTATATTACTAACTGAAACACATTATTGCAGCTTTCAGAGTAATAGACAGTCTGCTCTTTGGAACACAGTGTAGCCCAGGTGCCTTCTATGTCCCTGAGACCCCCCTCCCGAAGTGCCGAGCGGTCGCAGGTGCCGCCGGAGGCAGCGACGAACCCGCCGGCACAACACGAGGGGGGGGGCAGTGCAGGGAGCGCTTCGAGCGCTCGGAGGCTCGGCGGCGTACCCGGCTAGCGGGGGCCACCATGACGGGTTGCGCGAGCGTGCGCGGGATCGCGCATGTGCAGATAGAGTCAGGGAGTTGAGGTGGCCAGTGGAGACTCGCGCATGCACAGTGATAAGCGTGCCAACACTAACCTACCAGGGAAGGCTCTTGGAAGGGACTACAAGTCCCATGAGCCTCAGCAGCGCCCCACGTGACGCCAGGGAGCCAATAGGGCTGGAGTATCTCCCTGCACAGAGAGGAAAAGATACATTTTGCGCGCTGAAAACGGCAGTTGGAGCTGGGAGCAGGAAGGGGAAGGGGAAGGAAGGGTGTAGGGAGCAAGTGGCTCCTACACCAGGTAAGGTCCCCCAGGTCCCAGACAGGCCCCAACTCCCCACCAGATTAGTGGGTAAGTGATAAGGGACGGCCCCTAGGTTAGGGACTCTGCCCTTAGGTTCGTGGGTGCATTCTTGTCAGGTCACAGCGGTCAGTGCTGTGAGGGCTGACAAGAGAGCATCGTGTGAGGTTGCAGTGCGTTGCTGCAGGGATTGGAAGGGTTAGGTAGGAGTGAGTAAGAGGGGACTCGGGTGGTACGGGAGAGGTAGTTTGGGTGCAGGGGGTCAGGGACCCACCTGCATAGGATAGGCTACCCCGTAGGCCCCTAGGAGTTTTCCCCTAAAGCCATTCAAGGTTGCTGTGCTGTAGGGATGGCCTATAGTACAGCGATCATCACTGTAGTTCATAGAGTCAGTTAGGGACTCAGCAGACGCTGCACAGCCGTTCAGAAGGTTGGGCGCAGATCTTCGTTGTGGCTGCAGAGGCCATTCTGGTGGGATCTCTCCGGACGGTGGATCCTGGATGTCATTCAGGAACTCGTCTAATCCTTTGTGAAGCCGTTGCAGGCCCGAGCACTGGAGTGCTCGGCAGGTAACCCCCCTTATCAACAAGTGCACCAACGATCCTATTATTCATCAGTGACTGCGCAGTCACACATATCCTCTCTCTGAAAGAGTGCAGGACATTGTGTGGGGATTATTGGACACGGGGTGGGATCACCTGGTGTAGGGGGAGCGTCCTGTGAGATGCCTTAGTTAGTGTCTCCTCTAGAGAGGGACACCTGTTATTCTGTGAATGTTATATGGTTCATATGCTCCCGAGTAAAGGTATTGGTTATTATACATACGGTGTGCTGAGTATTTGTATGTGTCCTGCGAGGAACAATTCCCGCTTTGCTGGGAACCCTTGCAGGTGGAGGCGCTGCACCGAGTACAGGGTTACTCCTAATACACATACCCCAGGTTCCCCGTGGCGGAAGCTCAGCTCTCCTGGTTGCCAAACAGGTACCGCACCACACAGAGGAGTAGTCAGAAACACCTACCCACCCCAATCTCACTTGGGGGGTGGAAGAGGGCTACAACAGCAACAGATCTGTTTGTGATACTTTGTTGCCAAAGAGCAGAGCTCAAAAAGGAGTGTGTCAGAGCCTGTTTCAAAAGAAGCAGTGGATATGACTTTCTAAATGGTTTCTGTAGCAACCAAAGGGTGATTAGTACATTTAAAAAATCATTACAAATTGCATTAAGAGTTTAAAAAAAACCGCAGACAGTATTATCTAATACTACAGAACTGGTTAATTAAAAAAAAAAAACATATAGGATGTTTCACGTTTTGCTGCTTTAATGTTCAATCAATACAAATCCAAGAAGCTTTCGGTGTTACTATTGTAGTTCCGCTTTTATAGGCCTCACATCTGAAGGGGGCACTGAATTGTCTGATAGGAGAATGATTAAAGCCTGTTTTACTGAAGTGCTTTTAGCCGATGACAAATAAGGAAGGAGATGACAGTTTGAACGTGCATTTTATTACAGGTCATAGTACAAACAACTCTGTGAATGGTACGAAGCAGTTCATTGTTTATTTAAAAAAAAACATTTATTACCTTTCTTCTTCCTCATTTTTAAAATATTTCTTTGACGTGTTCTCTCTAAAGTGATTGTGAATGAGTGTTGTGTAGGTGGCAGCTCTCCTTAAAGCAGCATTATTAGTATTCCATTATATATCATTTTTATACTATATACATAATATAAAATATAAAGCTAATAAAGAATATCACTTGTGAGCACATTCACATGTCTTAGACAGGTCTGCAACCCTGCCTTTCAACCATTATCACCTCGCATACAGTGCTCCCACTGCAACAAGGGATTCTGGGAAATGACATGCAAATGAGCACACAATGTGTCACCTGACATGCAAATGAGCACACAGCAATATTCCATTTATATATATATATGTATATATATATATATATATATATATGTATATATATATATATATATATATATTTATATATATATATATATACACTACCGACACGATTTATTCGAGCAGGGCTAGTTCCGCAAGCCGGGGGATGCCCCGGCTTGCTAGCCCCACTCCCTCGGCGTGCCGCGCGTCACCGATGCGCGGTCACGCGCCATCGGGTGTCAGCGCCCCCTGCACGCGCGTCCAGGGCTCCCCGAGGGAGCCCTGGTGTCCCGCGATGTGGGGGACGGCGGCAGGGGGTTCCGGGGGACCCGGTGGACCCGGCAGCGGGAGGGAGAGCGCCCCGATCGGAGGGCGCTCTTCCGCTGCTTCGGCGCGCGCCCGGCACCCTCCGGCGCGCGCCAGGTTACTGCTGCGGCCGAGAACGGGCAAATGCTCGAATAAACTCGGCCGCAGCAGTATATATACAGATAAAATAGAAAGAGACCCCGCTCTAACCCCTAGTTGGTAAATGCGTGCTGCCTAGGGACATACAAAATAGAAAGGGATGTGTACCAAAGAAGGTACACTGAAGAATCCCCTTGTAGGCGCACCGCAGACCTTTATAGTATAGACGGTCAGGGGTGGATGTAGTAAATAGAATAAATTTTATTAAACAATGTAAATGTGTAGTTAAAACAGTATATAGTGCAGTACCATATATTCAAATAAAAGATAGACAGTGACGTCTATACAGCTCCGCCAAGCGTCTCTCGGAGCTCCTGGGCTCTGGTCAATGTAGTATCGTAACTACACAGGGTGCCTATTGTCTTGCAGGTCACATGTACCGTGGTAAACGTAAGTATATGTGATGATATGTTAACACACACGGTACGATCACTAATGATAGTTCCCCTAGGTCACTGAATAAGTGTATAGAGTGGAAAGAGGGGTATGTGATCAAGATAATTTGTGTTTGGACAGCTGTGTCTATGTAAAGGGATAACACACCCCTTGAACTATGTTTATATCAGACAGTTTATCAAGTAATCAGTGTGTTGAAACAGAGGCTGATTCTCCAAAATCTATAATAACGTATAGAGTAGGTTGGGATATAGCCTGTAGACCAAGGTGGTGCCAAGTGACCCTAAATGTGTGTATTAGACTTGTAACTTGTACCTACATAGACAAAAAGGTGTTAGTGCCCCTAACATAGCTTCATAGATTGGGCAATGTAGTGTCAACGATACTGCTTCCCTAGATGACTCATAAAGGAATCACACTGTGTCCCTATAGCATAACCACGGAGTGTGTGGACCGCGCATGCGTCGTACGCGGTGCTCAGTATGTCCCTGAGATATTTTTCGTGGATATGGGCTGCGCATGCGCCGAAGCTGGATGCTATCCTGTCTGTTCTCGTCGATGGATTCAGAGGTAGGTGGCGGGCACATGAAGCATTAAGTATACTGTGCTAAGTTTAATGGTAGTGTAGGGCATTGATACCTGTCATTATCCCATGTTAAATACCAAAAGGCCACACGCCAAAAATCCTCGTGTGGTACGGACTGCGCATGCATCACAGACGGAGCTACTGGGTGCTCTATTAATACCCAAATGGGTGCAGACTGTGCATGCGCCTGAACGGGGCTGTGCTGGTGATTAACAGTGTGTAAAGCAATAATGTGGAAGTAGTAGAGGACACAATTCAAATTGTATTGAGTCAGGTAAAGTAAAAACCACGCATCAATAAGGCTACTGGCTGTAGCGGTATCTCACAGTGAAAAATCACACACACTTTAGGCGAAGGTTGCTGAGCTGTCAGTAGCGCATGTATAGCGCGATGTGCTGTGGTAATTCATGTAATTTGGCCAAAAAAGGTGTGTAGACATAGCCCTGTGGAAGCGCTGACTGTATAATTAGCACAGTAGTGTAGGCTAAGAGTGGATTCTGCCCAGAAAGCAAGTACTGCCCTGCGGCAGTACTAACACCTCTTTAATTGGGTGTAACAAATGGATGCTGCCATATAGGAGAGCTAGGCTCTCAGTGAGCTGCTAGAAATAGCTGACAGAGTAGTTAAGAAGTCGGCAAAAGACCCCTTCTTTTGTTCATTTGTTCATTGTTGTATAATTATCCCAGGCTAAGCACCGTACCCCACCTATACTACAGTCCTAAACGGCAAAAGCTGAGCAGGGCTTTCTCCTTTTCCCTCCCCCACCCCCCCCCCCCCCTCCCACCTTCTATTCACACGATCATATCTACCCAGCCCCCTGAAACCTGAGCAAACATTCCATCTGTACCTAATGGAAAACAAAATATCTAAGGAATAAGAATATTCTTTCTATTAGAATTCAAACAGAAAACAAAACAGAGTTTGGCCTGTGTCTGTGACAGGTTAAAGTCCTGTGCTCAGAGTGTATGCATTGGGTAACTGATTTATTCCTCTGAGCTAATTTGTTTATACATTTCAATCAACAATCCTGCTTAAGGAGCAAGGGATATCTGAGATGTAATAAATTGAAAGCAATTAACCCTGCTGACGTTTCCTCAATTTAAATTCCATTTACTCAATCCTAATTTGTTTTTGTAAAAATTACCTTTAGGTTTTTGTGTTGACAATGGTCAAATATATATACATCCCCTGGAAAACCAGATGCAACAGGTACTAGACCCTTAAAAAGGCGTATGCTTCTATGTTTCAGAATTGTTATTTACATTTTTGAATGCTATAATTCAGGGGTGGCCAACTCCAGTCCTCAAGACCCACAAACAATCCTGGTATTAGGGATATCCCTGCTTCAGCACAGGTGGCTCAGTCATTTTGACTGAGCCACTGATTGAGCCACCTGTGCTGAAGCAGGGATATCCTTAATTCCTGGGATATCCTTAATACCTGGCCCTTGAGGACTGGAGTTGGCCACCCTTATTCGTGTCTTTGGCGTACCTTCAATAGAGGATTTTTGACACTTTTCTTCCCTCACCATAACCCTAACTCGAATATCCATCCAAAATACCAGCAAAAAAATGATGCACCAAGTCCATGTGATCTTCTAACGTCCTTATCCAGAATCCAAGTCCCTAATGCTGTGTCTGTGCTTCCCGATTCATTAGTTACTAAATTTATTTATTTATTTATTTATTAAATGTTTTACCAGGAAATAATACATTGAGAGTTACCTCTCGTTTTCAAGTATGTCCTGGGCACAGAGTTATGATGACAAATACATGGTTACAAATACATGGTTTCATTAAGTGAACAGGTTTATACATTATATACAAGACATTGCATGCACAGTAAGAGATAATATATATTATAGGCGTATGTAACAGTTACAGACCAGATTAAAATGTGAGACAGCTTTATTTTTGAAAGAACTTAGACGGGTGGCGGCTGTCTATCATAATATCATTTTGTGAACCCTCTAGAGATGCCCAGGGAACCCGAGGATTCCTAGAAACCCCCTGTTAAAAAACATTGTACTAAAGTCATATTGCCTGCGGTAAAGCAGGGATGAGGGGTACTTTTACATCTGCGATATGTCAGTGCCATTTTTAATGTAGTGTATGCAAATGAGTACTTAGCACCAAATAAGTTATTCACATGCTATTCACTAAACTACAATACCTGGTGATATTGAATGACCGCTAAAGAATATCACCATTTGTATCACCTACCCCTTCATTGCATCTATATTGGTCTATAGTGAATGTAACCCATAGGGTGCGGATTACAGAAAAATAATAGCGTTACTATGCCGCTGAAAAGCAATGGCATATTAAAGTCACTCAGTGATTGGAAGACGAGCGGATACAACTCATTTCTTACGGCATTTGTTCAAAATAGGTAAATCTAACAGCAGTGCTTCCTATATGGAAACTATTACATAATTTGCAAAGCAGACAGAGCTGCAGATACCCTGCAGCAGAACAGCCGGGAGATCAGAGATATAGCTGAATACCTAAACATACCAGCTGTGTGTAGACATACTGCAGATGTCCTATTTGTCCTTGGTTCAGCTACCACTAGAAATCTCTGCCTGCCAGAGGAAGCAGCCTTCCTATTTATTTTATTTATTTATAAAAAAAATTACCAGGAAGTAATACATTGAGAGTTACCTCTCGTTTTCAAGTATGTCCTGGTTACAGAGTTAAGACAAATAATACATGTTTACAAATACAGTTACATAAATGAGCAGGGTATATATTATATAAAAGACATTGCGTGCACAGTTAAAGAAAATATATATTATGGGCGTATGAAACAGTTACAGACCAGATTAAAATGTGAGAAAGCCTTAGATTTGAAAGAACGTAAACTGGTGGTGGATGTGAGAGTCTCTGGTAGGTTGTTCCAGTTTTGGGGTGCACGGTAAGAGAAGGAGGAGCGGCCGGATACTTTGTTGAGCCTTGGGACCATGAACAGTCTTTTGGAGTCTGATCTCAGGTGATAGGTGCTGCATGTGGTAGGGGTGAGGAGCTTGTTCAGGTAGCTGGGTAGCTTGCCCATAAAGAATTTGAAGGCAAGACAGGAAAGGTGAACTTTGCGCCTAGACGCGAGTGATGACCAATCTAGTTCTTTGAGCATTTCGCAGTGATGTGTGTTATAGTTGCATTGGAGAACAAAACGACAAATTGAATTGTAGAGGGTGTCAAGTTTGCTAAGGTGGGTTTGAGGAGCCGAGCATATACTATGTCTCCATAGTCAATAATTGGCATTAGCATCTGCTGTGCGATACGTTTTCTGACCAGGAGACTTAGGGAGGATTTGTTCCTGTAAAGTACCCCTAGTTTGGCATAGGTCTTGGTTGTCAGGGTATCAATGTGCATCCCGAATGTTAAGTGGGAGTCAAACCATATGCCCAGGTATTTAAAACTAGTGACAGGAGTTAGGGTGGTGTTAGTGTTGGTTCTAATCTGGAGCTCAGTCGCTGGAAGCTTTAAAAATGTAGTCTTGGTCCCAAATACCATTGTTACAGTCTTGTCAGTGTTTAAAATAACTACATAAAGCACCATTGAATAAAATCCAAAACAGATTACATCCTAGTTATCAGTCCTGTGTATCTGATACTAGTCAAATAATGACACAATGATCTGATCACAAGATCACAAGAGTTACTTCTCGATCTGAAACATAGGGGATGCTACATTCATCAAAGGAAAAAAATACATTTGAATACCTTACACACCACCCCCCCCCCCCTTTAACCGTTTCGCTGCCAGTGGTGCCTGCAACGCATTGGTCTAGCGCTAGCCCCCTGGCAGCAAGGGGGTTAATAATAGTCCCTAATATTTATCAATGAAGAAACAAAAACATTACAGGAATTATGTATCTACGGATCAATGTCATAAAAAACAATGTAAAGAAAAGTTTGTTTTGACACACTTACCATGTTCTGTTTGGGTGTCCAAGGAATATAATGTCAGGTGTAATATAGTACAGGCTGAAAACATTATGCACACACAGAATTAGTATGTGAGTCAGGTTACTCTACTGCCGCTCCTCCCACTGACCTGCCTACCATTGGTTTAGGACTTTTCGCGTGGCATTTAGTCGCCGCCGATCAACCACAGGGTAAAGCTAGCCGCCGGCCGTTTCCCGCGTGGGTAAGTCCCTAACCTTAACCCCTTACCCTAAAAACACTCAATCCCTTACCCTAACCCGTTAACCACTTACCCTGAAACCTCTTACAGTAACCCATTACCCTAAAAGGCCTAACCTTAACCCCTTACTACAAAACCTCTAAAGTTAACCCAAATACTAAGACTAATCCCTCTAACCACTTACCTACGCGGTGAAACGGTGGGCGGTTAGCTGTCCCCTACAGCTGATCGGCGGCTAGTTGTCCCCTGTGGCTGATCGGTGGCTAACTGTCTCCTGTGGCTGATCGTGGCTAGCTGTCCCCTGCGGCTGATTGGTGGCTAGCTGTCCCTTGCGGCTGATTGGTGGCTAGCTGTCCCCTGAGGCTAATCGGTGGCTAGCTGTCCCCTGAGGCTGATCGTGGCTAGCTGTCCTCTGCAGCTAATCGGCGGCTAGCTGTCCCCTGCGGCTGATCGGTGGCTAGCTGTCTCCTGTGGCTGATCGTGGCTAGCTGTCCCCTGCGGCTGATTGGTGGCTAGCTGTCCCTTGCGGCTGATTGGTGGCTAGCTGTCCCCTGAGGCTGATCGTGGCTAGCTGTCCCCTGCAGCTGATTGGTGGCTAGCTGTCCTCTGCGGCTAATCGGCGGCTAGCTGTCCCCTGCGGCTGATCGGTGGCTACCTATCCCGTGGCTGATCGGCTGTGACCAGATGGCCGCACGAAAGGTACCATTCTGCCTCACATCACAGGTTGATGCGCACAAATCAAAACTGGAGCAAAGTACTTAATACTAAGTGACAGAAGTTGAAGGTTAAACACTTTGTGGAAATCTTGGGACAATAACGGAGTACAAATGCACCAAATACATCAAACAAAACAAACCCACTGCTTTCAATGGGCTCTAGTTTGTTTACATTTGCTTTTTTTTCTTGATAAAAAAATAGTAAACCTTAAATACTATTGGAGTTATTTATCAAAGCCTCTCAGCTGCTAAAAGTGTGGGAATGTGCTGACAAAAAGGCACAATATCTATTTAACAATATATTGTGATGCATCTGGCAACCAGTCCAATGGTGTGAGTGCCATGAATGGGTTAAGGAACACGGATGTTTGCTTAACAATAACTCATCCCTATTCTACATAG
Source organism: Ascaphus truei (assembly GCF_040206685.1). Lineage (NCBI taxonomy): Eukaryota > Metazoa > Chordata > Amphibia > Anura > Ascaphidae > Ascaphus > Ascaphus truei. The sequence continues at coordinate 74,054,579 of NC_134488.1, read as the reverse complement.
TCTTACATATACGGCCCAATTTACTAAAAAATTATTTTTGTGAAAAAAAAGGTTTTGTGCACCAGAAGGCCTATAATCATGTAATCAATGAGTATACCCATGTCAACGGGTCATGGGCATTTTGGCTTCTTATAAATACATAACAGTAATAATATAATAATAACATTAATAATAATAAACCGCAATTCCCTCCAGAATTAACATTCTTTTTTTACAGTCTTAGGACCGCGGGACCCCACAGTCCCCGAGATACTTACGGTTTTCAGAACCGGTGTACTTCCTGTATTTTCAAAGATGGTGTCTGCACCCATACTGTATTATAGGAAGCCGACACGTCATCCGTTATAGTTTCAATTTGGCCTGCAGTTTGGTGGCCATTTTTATTTGCCCTGCAGGGAAAGGAGACTTGCAGCTAAAACTATTAGTATCTGTAAAGAAATAAAAACGAGTAGCCAGGAGTGTGCTTTAAATGAACCCACAATGGTGCAAGCAAACTGTCATTTCAAGCAATATTTTACACATCCCAGTGAATGAAGACTAAATAATGATGTATGTTACTTCTGATGTAATCCCAGTGCATTAGAGTTATACATTATGGGAGACGCCAACGTACACGTTGGCCCAATCAGCTCTGCTGCTTTGACTAAAAACGTACCTCTCGGAATATCTATTCCCCAGCTTATCGTTTAAGGGCAATCAAATTCTGGAAGCTGCGCTTTCACATATGGAACTTAAGCTGATGTGAGCTCAGAGAATGACTTTAATGTTTAATATCATCCGACAAGTTCAAATAACAAAATGGCCATCTCATGATCAAAACCGCCTGGTAACAATACTGGGGGAAAACCAATGCAGCAGATTTATTAAAGGGAAGTTTCAATTTGTTGTTTATTGCAATAATTTTGGCTGGTAAATCTGGTGCTGCATTTTGCACCTTGTTTTGGAGCCAGGTGACTGATGCATAAGAAAAAAGAAAAACAGCGCAACATCTCATAGTTTATAGTATGTATCAATATGTATTGTTATTTCCAAACAGCAGGTAAGTATTGCACGTACATCAAGGTAATAGTAAAAGAGCAAGACATGTTAGGGACATGTTACCACACTCTGCAACTCCCACACTGATTGTCCGGTCACACATTCTCAGCCGAGTAGGACGTCCAGGATCCCTTATCCACGGGGACACCAACTCCTGTGGGTACTCCCCTCGGTCCTGGATTCAGGCTTACCGCGCCGTGTGGGTTGTTGTGTGGTCCCTCCGCACTATCAGGAGATGCTGACTACACGTGGCAGAATTTCGGTGAGTGCCGATGACGTCAGAGGAATCCTGTCGCTTGTATTGCGACTTGTGTGTTTAAAGAGTCCTGGTAGGCACAACATCTGAAGTGCAGCTTGCAGTAAAGTCCCAAAATGTAGAGTAAAGTGAAAAATGCAATGATGTGCACAAATAATGCCTCAATTCCAACGCGTTTCGTCAGCGTAGGACTGATTTCATCAGGGAATAACCCTCAAAATACACGTGTTGCCGTCTTTCCTTATCTTTTTCAAATTATTCTCTATATTTAATTTTAACTATGTTAAAGCAGGAATCCCCTTTATATGACCCCATGTTCACAGTATGGGAACAAGGGGGACCCCAGAGTTGCACTAGGTTATTTTCAGATCTGGAGACACACTGGTTCCCGAGATACTGTTGATTTACAAAGAAACTTCATTTATTAGAGGCAAATTCATATATCAATTTTGGCTGTTCTTTCATGCATCCTGTTTTACTGCCCCAGTGATGTCTGTCATCAGCGTCCCTTGGGATGTTAACTGTGCAAACCAGGATATGCATTGTGAAGCTGTTCATGGCTACTAATCAGGTACAAAAAAATGCATTCAAAGTGCAGGTCTCCTCAAAGACAGAGCTGCAAAGCAGAGCTCTACTCACAAGTTCATAATGAAGGTCTCCATTTAATGTGACAGCCAAGAAGAGTGGAACAACAACATTTCAGGTCATCAGGTGAAAAGTGTTGAAAGGCCCATATGGGACCTGAAACATTGTCATTCCACTGTTTTTGGTTGGCAGATTAAATGGAGAACTTCATTCTGAACTTGTGAGTAGAGCTCTGCTTTGTAGCTCTCTCTTTGAGGAGACCTGCATATTGAAGAAATTGTTTGTCTGTGTTGTGCTGGCTGCACAAGCAGGTTTCTCCTCGCCTGAGGCTGTTTCCCCGCACTTTAGAATTGTACTAATCAGGTACACAAATAGGTTACAGTAAATATAAAAAAGTGTCCCTTATATGTCTGTGGGTATAGTTGGTATGGCATCTTTGTGGGAGTAAGTATAACATAGTGTGATGAACCTAAAGGTCCATTGTTAATGGTTAGAGTAGTAGATTGATAGCTTATTGGAATCGATTGAGATTTTAGAGCTCAAATTGTTTTGTTTTTTTAGTGTATTTGATCTGAGAACATGTGTAATAACTAAAGGTTTTGCAACATTGTAATAGTTATGTATTGTGTTGGTAAGGGTAGTGGCCCCCAGAAAGAGCTAGGTTCAGTTGCTGGCATTTTCTGGAACCCTACAGGAAGGGGTTATAAATAAGGGTCCTGAGCTAGAACAAGTCAAGTTCTTAGTCTTTCAGTTGTACACATGTAGTAGCCGTTATCACTTCCCCTGGCACATTATAGTGGGATTTATGCAATGCACAGGCAGGGGAAGACAAAAATAGAAAGAGTAACAGAGAACTACTCGTGGAAACCAATGACAGGCAAAATGAAGAAGAAAGTTCGTATTGCATAAAAATATTAATTATTTATTGATCATATGAAGAAAGAGCGAAGTTGCCGCCCCACCAACGCATTTCACGCCAAAGCGCTTTATCAAGTTACGTCAAGGGTACTGAGTCCCTCAGCCAACAGTGTAGAAGATATTTGTTTATTCCAACTATACCACTAGGCATTCCGGATCCCAACGAGCTGCTACTATAGATCTTGATGTCATCCGGTAGCAACCTCCCGGATATGAATACACCTGGATACGAGGACACCTATACCTACCTGATTGTGAGACAACTGCGGTGGCCATCCCGGGAGCGGGAACCATTTGACAGTTGTAGCGGTAACATGTACCCTAAACATGCCATGTTTTAAAAGATTGAATCTTTTCTACATGCAATAATTACCACCCTAATTTTGTCACAATATATCAACATTTTTACACTATGAGAGTTGTCCATTGGTTATAAAACTGGAGCAAAATCACTGAAAAAAGAAAGAGAACCCTATATCAAAGAAAATGAATATATTGAAAGCAGTGGGATTTACTTCTATGATACATCTGGTACAATTAATTTGCAGCGATTTTGCCACAGTTTTGCGCTGGGAGATTTCAGCGAATAAACTCTTCTGTGGCTGGAGGTATGTGAGTGGCACACTTCCCTGAGGCCAGCCTGATAGGGGACAGAAGGCACTTGTTACTTATATCTTTGGTAAGTAGATTGATATTTTGCTGTATGAAAGCATAAGGGTTACTACACAGTGTTCAGAAAATCGGGTATGTCACAGTAGATTATTACAAGTAATAATTATTTGATAATCTAATAAATACTCTTTGGAATTGGTGACAGCACGATGCATAGCTACAAAATGTTGTTTGGTGAAGAAGATAAGCACGTTATAAAGTGCTTGAGACAGAGCAAGAATTATGGTCCAAAACGCTTATATAAAATGTTTCCTGATAAAGGATGGTCACTAGGAGGACTGAAAAAACGAATTAGTAAAACAATGTATCGTTCATGAGTGGGACAAGCTGGATCAATGCGTTATCGGCTATGCAATCAGACAGAGGCGTTCTCGTTTTCGGCGTTTCAGTAGGAGGACATTTTTAACAAATTCTGAACCATATTTTGAACTCAAACGTTATAGTAATCTTAGTGTTTCAGATTAGATTACAACACTTTACGAGCTACGAAGGAAAAACTCTTATTTCTTGTTTAATGATCATGAACCTACCACAGGGACATAATACAGTGCCATCAATTTAGTCAACCAATGGAGAAGAGTGATCTGGCACACGCTCAATAGTACAATGATAGGTATCACCTGCTGGTGCCCACGGACCAAGGGGGATCGCCCTGCAAAGTCCCCAAGAAGTCACAAAGGTAAGAAAAACAGTCCAGGCACGCGGTCTTTCCAATAGAAATAGATCTTCTATCGGAAAGACCGAGTGCTTGGACTGTTTTTCTTACCTATCAATTTAGTCAACACCAGTTGTTTGTCGACAATGTGCTACTTATATAGTGTTAATCTATATAACAGACCTACAATTGTTTACATTTTCATGGGTAATTGATTGAGAAATATATGATATGAAGAAAAACAAAAGGGGTCCCTTTTTCTGAACAAGTTTATATATGCATCCCAGACATACACACTGCCATAGGCAAGTGGATATAAAAGGGATCATTTATGAAAGCCCTTCGTACATCATTTGTCATAATCTCTCGGGGTGCAAAACCTCTGCAATAATAAATTCACCAGATTTACAATCAATAAATAAAAACAGCGACTTTGCTGCTTTCCATTGTATTTTTTCATTAAAATATCAGGAGCAGTTGTCTTACCAATTTTAACCCAGTTTTACAGACAGGAAGGTTATTCCAAAATGATGACTCCCCCCATTGTTTCGTAGTCTATGATTTTGTATGCCATATTGTTCCTGTTTCCCAGTGTTACTTATTATCCCGTGTGATAACACATCACATGGTATCTTCCACCCTCCCCACACATTGTGGGAAGCTCAGCCTGCTTGTATAGCAAAGGCAGGAGCCAGTCACACAGACGGGCGTGGCGCAGAGCTGTGCAGTTTATGGGCGTGCAGGGAGCTATAAACCCTCTGTGGTGTCAGGCGGTGGGGCAGTGGCGTGTCCGTGTGCTTTGTGTGAGCTGCTTGTGCAGCGTGCTCGGGGGTCCGGACTGTGTGTGTTCTATTCACCGGAGGAAGTAGCTGCTGGCTGGGATTACAAGCAGTGCCAATGTGGGCCTCCAGACAGCACACGTGGGGCCCTTCCCTGCGCCTCTGCTGCTTGCAGCTGCTGGTAAGATTCAACCTCACTCCGTTTCCTTTGTTTGTGAGGAATGGTTTGAAAAGCCACGTGAACCGCTGCCTCCTCACATCCCATGTCTGCTTCACTGTGCTACCCTCTTTTACATACATTATTCTTCGCTGGGCTCATGCATGTCAGCATCGTTCTTTCATATAGTCTCATCTTGTTGGTAAATATTTAATCGGGTGTAGATAACTCACGGTTGTTTCCCGACTTGGCAGATCAGTGGTTGGTTTGACAGCTATTGTGTTGTGTTTTAGAGCTGCCTAAAATGAAACCCTATTTGGCAGCATTTTCTACTTTTGTACAATCGCATCCAATCTGCCGAATTCAAAAAGCCATGTTGGTAAATACTTTTTGAGTTAAGACATGTTTAAACACATCTGATGGTGTCTGATGTATTGGCCTTCTGGTTGTGAAACAGAAAAAAGAAACACCAGGTTTAACAAAGATAAACATGGTCACTGAAACGAATTGGATGTGTTTGCCTTTATGTCCGGTGCAGCGTTGTTGTACTGGTTTTGCAGCTGGGAGACTTTGCATAAGTCTGTGTTACTCAGTACACCGCTTCTTCTTCTTGTAGATCTCGGTGTGTATTGCTGATGATGACGGTGATGATAAGGAATGTGGAAAATCTGGACGGTAAGCAATGCTCTTATGATCTCGAGGTTTTGGTGCCTGTGGTTTATAATTTACTTTGTGTAACTTGGATATTTTTTTTTTGTTATTTAGATGCCCTCAGGCAAACAATTGGATGAACCTCTGGTATGTTTGGTAAGTATTAAAATCCATGCAGTCTATGCTTTTTCTATTAAACCTTCATTTCCCTTCCAAATTCTTGATTTGTTGCCATGCCCAAGATAATTGCTGAATAATACTTGGAGCTGAAATTATCCATCTTAATTATATTTGTTCATAATGGCCTTTTAGTGCATTGCTGGTTAAGGCAATCCAAGCAGCTTAAAATAAAAACTTTTCAGTTTTAATATATGCAGCCTTTGATTATCTGTTATTGAAAACTAATTACCTAAACTGCCGATCATTTAGTTCTCCTGTGATGGAGCAGCAAATCCTGCTTCCTTGTTTCAAATCGATCCTTCAGTCAGTGTAACTCGGCTACAATGTATTCTAATATCACCACAGTAACATTATCTATTGTTAGTTTGCAGCTCAAACTGCTGGGAATATTGGCAACAAATGATCACAAACAGGAAAGTGTTACAAATATATTGCACTGCTGGGGAAGTGTTTAAAACCTGCTATAGAAATCAAAGGATGCTCAGTATATTACAACTCATTAAAAGTTGAAATGTAAAATAAATAAAAAAAGAAAAGTAGCATCTAATACTACAGAATTACCTTTTTAACGCAGGTAGGTATTGCTGTGATTGATCCTTTAAAAAAAAAAACTCTGTTGTACAGAAAAGATGATACTAAATATTGCAACCCACTGTAATTTATTTATTTTTAATCTGCATTTGCAGTTTAAGAGGTTTTTAGGAGTGGAGTTAATTTTGTTAAAAGCCACCACGTGTGCTCAGCTTTTTTTTTTTTTTTAACATCTATTCATAGCATTTGCATTTCTTTGCCATCTGCTTGCTGGGTGTTGAACATGAGTACTTGTGTTGGTAGCAATGGAATTGAGGCCAATGTATGTTGACCCCCCCCCCCCCCCTGCCACCCAAAGCTGATACAAAAATAGACCAGTGCCATGTCAGAATAATGACCTGTGTAACAGGACTGTCACATGAAAGCAATGCCCAGCCAGCTAGGTCACCTGCTGGTTACCAACACTATATAATATGGGGAGCAGGTGAGTGAGCAGACGGTGTGACTGAAAACTGACACTGACTTTGAAGTGGATGGGGACTTGGTTGAAATGCTGGCATCACCTTATGGCCTTCTCTCCCTGTGCCTCTGTCATCAAACATTATATATTGTAATCTTGTGTTGGCAGGGACTTTGTAAAATGTCACGTACAATGCGCAACATTGTAACTGTGACTGTCCCATTGGGAGAAAAACGTATAGTAAAAACATCCTAGATCAGTACTCTGGCTTTAACCGTCTTGTATGATGTAAATTGGTTTCCCTCTGGAAACAGATTTGGACTTCATCTCGTTTTGACCCTTTCATTTACACACACCATTCATTTTCTGGACACAGGATTGTGTTTAAGACTCCATGTTATGTGACATTCATAAGCTTTATTGTGTACCTGTTGCTTAAAGCTAAATCATTAAGTGATATTTTGTCTGTTTTTATGGTTCTTTTGAGCATCCCACAGTCTATCAAATATCTTGTATGATGTAACACTGCAGATATATCTGTGTAAACGCTTTTTCCAAGGCACTTTTTGAAGGATATTGCACTTTTTTTTTTTTTTTTAAATCTTTGCAGCTCAATCTTGCATATAATTTTAAAAACGGGGAGTTGTGTGGGCTCTTTGAAATTAAGGGATTCGTTATGTTACAATGCTAGTTAAGGGTTTCAATCCTGACATATGCAAGGAAGTTACTTGTGTGAACTAAAATGTCGGGCAATCTGATTTACCTTGTGTGTCACTTGGTAAGTTTGTCAGGGTTTCAGCACAAGGTTTCCATAGGAAGTCCATCCTGCTCTTACCACAGAAAATGACACAAAGCTAGAAGGCAATTGGAACACCAGGACAGAGCAGGAGCCCCGGAAATGGAATATTGTGACAAGCACGTTATATATTTGTTAAAGGTGACACATTTAATGTGTGGTTTAACCGACACAACTTAAGGTGTGTGTGTGTGTGTGTGTGAAAATGGGGGGGGGGGGGGAGGGGGAAGGTGACCAACCCTCCATTGTAGTGGTACAGCAAATAAAAATACCACTTATGATCACATTCACATGTTTCAAACGGGTCACAGGCGGTGCAGAAAAAGCTGTGGAATGCTCTGCCTGTAACCGCTCCCAGCCACACACATTGCAGAGTCAGTATAACCATCCTCTCTCACGGAGACCCAAAAGGTTGAAATGGCTGAAAGTTTACTGGCCACACATTTTCTTAACCCAGGCTTTGCTTTAACATTTTCCCTCCTTTTTTTTTTTGTATTTTTTTATTTAAAGCTGTCTAATACGGATGTGATAAGCTTTTAGTGATCCATGATAAAATGGATATGAAGCAAAAAGTGTCACTGTACTCATTTGCATGTCGTTACCCAGAGACTGCAGTGGAAGCTCTGTGTGCTAAGAGATGATTGGGGGGGGCGCGGTTGACGGAAAGACGGGATTACAGACCTGTCTGAGATGGGTGAATGTAGTATTTTTATTTGCTGGGCGACTGTGTGTGTGTGTGTGTGTGTGTGTGTGTGTGTGTGTGTATTTATAATAAGTGTTTGTAACCACTACCAGCTCCACATTGCACAGCCAGTATCCATGCTCACACGGACATCCAAAAATGTGCTCTTAAGTGACATTTCTATTTATTAAACATGTAGGTGATTTATTTGTCGAAGGATACAGGGGGGGGGGGGTTGAGGGGGAGAGACAAAACAGAATCTGATTTATCCAAACAAGGAATGCCCTCAATAGCAATAATAGGACTTTTTTTTTAATTTATTTTTTTTGTGCCATTGTTTTAATTAGATTAACATCTGAAAATTGATGGGGGAGGCAGATGGAAAAGGAAATGCAATGACCTCTGAAAAATTAAACGTTCCTATTCTAAGTTACATGTAAAAAGAAATCCTAAAATGACGACTGGCAATGACCCCTATACAAATGTGATGAACAAAAATTTTTTTTTTGTTTGTTAAACCATGTATCTCGCGTTGCAGTGCATTAATTTTACCACCGGGAATCCCCTGCTCCAGAGGTGCATATCTCCTAAAGGTGCTGCCAGTATTTTGATACTGTTTAAATGCCCCACGTCACACTTCCATTTGTATGATCTTTAAACAAACCTTTTTTTAACATTCTAATGTAATGCCTAGTTCTTTCTACTGTTTAACAGAAGGGGGAAATGTTTAACATTGAAACAAATATTCAGAATGCAGAAGACAACCTGGCATTCCTGTGAACTACTTTTTTTTTTTATTTTTTTTTTTATTGGGACTGCTTTTCAGTTTATTTTTTTTCAACACCATCAATGGATTTAGTTACTTTGGTCTCCCGTAACATAATGTGGCTTCTATGGGGTGTTTATTCTAGGTCTGCTTTGCCTGTGTATCACCAGGCCTTTGTACTTCTGCACTGTTAATTTAGGCATTTGAGTCCCCGCTGTCTTGCTTCTTAGCCAGAGTGGAAACATGAAACTGTCAACTGTGGAAGATGAAATTCAAGATGTCTCATAATATACATGCTGACATGGGACTTGAGTTTTAAATGCATGATTGAGCTGTAGTTGATCTTTTAACCTGTTTAACTGATAGCATTGAAGAGTAGATGCACATAAAGCCAGACATTATCTTTGCTTTGTCATAGAGTATTTTTCTGCCAACTTCCTGAATCATAATGGTCCAGTGACTTCTCTCTTACTATTCCAAACAGGTTTTGTTTTTTTTTGTTTTATTCCAAATATAAACCCTTAAATAAAAGCGCTGTCTGGGTCTAGTCTGTCAGTGAGAACTGTTTTACTGTCTGTGTTTATGTAGGTTCATTGACCATTAATGCCCCTCTTCGCTCTCAACAGGCTGATATTGGTGACCATTGTTATACTCTTGCTCTGCGGGGTCACAGCCAGCTGCATCAAGTTCTGCTGCAGAAAGAAGAAGCCTCCTGTGCAGCCTTTCCCGAGCCATCCATATGAAGTGACTGTCATTGCTATTGATAATGACAGCACCATTCACAGCACAGTTACCTGTAAGTGTTGACAAATACAGCAAGGAATTAACACGGGTGTGGGGTGTGGGTGTGTCCTTTCTGTCACACTTCACTGTAAAATTCTTCAATAGTTTAATCCCCCAGCAGCCTGATGATTCATGATGCACTTTGTTTCTTGGTTATGTTTGAGCCCTTGGCAGCAATGCCCCCCTCCCACTGGGCTGTGGGGGGAGACCTTCATTCTTTGAAACATACAAATATGTATTATTGAAAGCAAAAATGATAAGATAATTTTAATTATAAATTTCATCTATAATGTTTCAATTTGGGAAACCCATTTTAAAATATTTCAAATGATCACAAAGCACTTTAATTGGTGTCCAGGGAGAGCCAGACTCGGTATAACTGCAATATGTTTAGGAATACCCCTGAAGTGACAAATGTTTCAATTGTAACACTACAATGATTATTGCAACAGCCTGTTGGCAAAACTGAAGTGTCTTCGTTATTTGGTCTAGTATGCAGAATGGATCTCTCATGAATCAACAGAATACATGGCAATTCATGAACAGATGTCCTATAGTTTTACCATCTGTGTACCCTATAATTTAGTATCTAGACATGGGGTGGAAAAAGTGCCCAGGCACCTAAAGACGCTCCTGTGGTGGATGCTTTTTCTTGCTATATGATCTCCCTTCCCTTATCTACAGGGGCTTCTGGGAGTTGTAGTACTGCCCCTCTTCCAATAGTCTAGTGTATACAGATTTGCTTTTATTCCCAACTAGGGTTTCCCAGGCATCCCTAAAGGGTCCCCTGTAATTTTTAAGGTCATTTCAAAATGTAACCGTTTTACAATGCATCTGATCTCAGACTCTCTGGAGAGGGTTGGAGTTCCTCAGCATTTTACATAGGGTTCCTTGACCAAAAAAAAAGTTGTAAACAACTGATATAAATGAACTAGAAGCCCATGACCTCACCCAGGGTCTAGATCTTTGCTAACCACACCCCTTACCCCACATAGTTGCAGCAAGGTAATGAAATTGATCTGTTGTTGGAATACACATTAAATTCACTAGCACTAAAATACATCATAAGTTTTCAGTCAGATCCCAGTGTCCTCTAGATGTACAGTGTATACACGGGGATAAAGCCGATGTTGGAGGTGTTGTGACAATACTGTACAAATCCTAATGTTGGCTGCTTTTGTCATATATTAAACATACAGATTTTATCTGGCATGAAAACATTAATTTGCAGGGATTACCTGTGGTGCAGTCTGTATTTTAATAAATGGTAAAAATAGGGAAGACTAACAATATAATGGAATCCTGTGGACAGTCTACCACTATAGTTCTTGATGGAGGGATATCTGTGAGTGTGTAACAGATGCACACAGCTGGTAACAGTGCAGATATTATTACAGCCAACCACCCCCTGCTTTTTCCCCTTCAAATTCTGTCACCTAAAAAGTCAGACTGGCTCCTAAGGTGTGGGTTTTTTGTTTATCCATCCACCCCTGTAACGGTACACTTCATGATTTTTACCCTAACAGCTTTACATCACTGTTTTTTACATTTGCTTATTGGTCTGGCATTTCACGATTGTCTTTAAGAATATTTTTTTAAATGTTGTTTTTTTTTTTGTTTTGTTTTGTTTTTTTTAAGTCCTTTGGATCATTTTTTTCCAGTGTTCATTAAATATGGTTCTCACTCACACTCACTTTAAGGTATTGCATAATTGGTTACATGGTGTATGGGACGGTGCTTATGCCCTAATTGAAAAAGGGGCGTGTGTCCTTACCTTATGGTTTCACAATCTACAATTAATCCATTCAGTCTTAAAATACTTTTTATAGTTGAAACTAAGCACTTTTCCTTCCTTTTTTGAATGCCTTAAATATTGCAATTAAGTTATAGTATTCTCTCTTTCAGCATACAGTTCTGTGCAGTATCCACACATGTTTACATTCGGAGACATTGACAGAAGCACCATGTCTCCTCCTGCCTATAGCCTCTATGCCATGGAGCTTCCCCCAGCCTACGAGGAAGCCATAAAAATGGCTAAGCCCAGTGGTGATGCTAGCTTGTCTGTGGCTGGACCAAAACTGGAGGACATCACTGAGCAAGAGCTGCCAGAACAGCAGCTGGGGCAGCAAGCGTTAAGTGACACAGAATCACCACCTCGCTATGAAGAGCCTGAAGTTGGTCATGGACAGATCCAGTTATAGCCAACTGTAATGTAGGAACTTGTTCTGACCAGAGCTCGGCGTGTAATCAACAAGGATCATATTCTGCTACAGATGTCATGGATGAGGTCCATCCCAATCTGTTTATAGTGATGACCTATAGATGAACTTTTTAAGTGATGCACCCTTCTGCTGATGTTTCAAGGGTATATCATGTGAGTTGATTATAAATACCCAATGTATGTTCTGTGCAGAATTGAGTGTCTCTTTAAAGAGAGAGCTCAGCAAAGTGACCTAATTTCTTTTCCTGTTCTACATAAACTGTTTTTATTCGTTTCTATCTAGTGAGCTGCTTATGATGAATCCATTTGGTTCAGTGGGTAACCCTGGGGCTTTAGAGGGATGGAAGAAAAGTTGGATATATTATGTCTTTTACATACTCGCCCACACTTTATTAAATCCTTATCGATTTGGCTGCTCCCAACCAGCTGCAACCATTTATTTTTCAGTAATGTACAAACTTTGCAGAAAATAACTGCGAAATGCCTTGACACCTGACTCCTGGAAGATACTGTTTAATATTTTGCAATAAACAAACTTGTGTTGCATGGGATCAGATGTGAAACAGACGCCCTGGTGTTTCTCATTGAAACCATTTATTGATGGTGTTATATTACCCTGGTTAGTCCTAGGGTTGGGGGGAGAGGGGGCACTATGCCATGCATTGTATGCAGCTTGTCCCTGCCTTTTATTCACCAAGACCTTAAATGACATTCTAGCTTTACATTCCTCCTCTGTCCTAGCTCCCACCTCAATACTGCGTTCCTTCTTGCAGAAGGATTCATTTCTAGCAAATTGCTGGTCAGGAACTCGTTACTACGTAACGGAAATACCTGTATAAAAGTGTACAAATACCATAGTCCAGAAATGTCATTGTACATATTGTGAAGTGAGTAAATTAGATATATGGCTTAATGTATTGTAACCTATGTACCTCTTTATTGATTGCCTTAATGAAGAACTTTTTCTAATTGCAAGATGTATGTAAATATTTGTGTATATTATTTTTTATTATTATTAACCCAAGTGGTTCATAAAGCCAAATGCAAATAAAATTCCATACATATACTTTCTGTTCAAGGTGTTTGAAATGTGAATGCTTGGATGTTTTGGCCTGTAGCTTTTGCTTCTATAATGGTACTGTATTTGCAACTGCTTCTATTGACCTGTCGCTAGAAAGCCTTGTTTTTAGATGGCTCAAATCCAATTTCCACCTGTCATGCTACACATTTGTAAGCATCGGCAAAGCTTGGCAGTAACGTCGTGCTGTAGCTATAAAGTAAAAGGAGAGTTAACCGTTTGCTTTGCACCTTTCCTTCTAATTTTGTTTAGCTCCTAAAGTGCAGACTGAAGTTTGGGATGTTCCAAAGCTACAACACAATTTGGGAAAATTGCGTCGCACCCCAATGCGAATGAATGGAGAGATATATGTGCTGCGTCACAATTTTTTTTCCCCAAATTCTGTTCCAGTACCTTGCAAGCGGTTTCACACACCGGAGGATTTCCTCAATTATCACAAGCTCCACACTGAATCGAGGATTTCCCACACTGCAGTATGTGAGTTCTATTGATTTATCGAGGTGACTCCTCTATCAAGAGGGGCTATGTTTGTATACCCAAGCGTTTTAAAAGTAATTCTGCATCATTCATTTCCTGGTTGCTGGACCATTCTCGTAGAGAAAAAGGCCAGGTAGGCACTAGCTTCATTATCAACTAGCCCCATATACTTGCATTTGATATGAGCTGTTGGAGGGATACCCTCTCTGAAAGAATTTATATAGAAACATGCCTAATTTTTCTCTTCCTGTTAAAGTACTTGAGCTCCAGATCTCTTCCTGGGCTCATATACAATGTACCAAAGCTACGCTGTGACTTGGCATCTTGAGCTTTTTCGGCCCTTGTCATGCATGATATTAATTGCCTTGGGAAAATATCTACATGGGTGTATGCTACAGACAGACATATCTTGTACCAAAGGGGTTAAAAGGTCATGATGGATCATCATTCTTGTAATCCTACATTTTATTCCAAAATACTCCTATTTGAACAAAACAAGAAAATGCCAAACCCTTTCGATTAAAATGTTTTTGGGATTGGTATATTATTTTTAATGTATGTATTTACTTTATATGCGAACACTTCAATAACCTCCACTTTCCAATTCAAAATAAATGAAAATGTATTGACCTGCTTACTGGTCATGCTTTGATGTGGCTTGCAGGCTTAACACTTTGGCTAAAGGGTTTAACTAAATAACCATTTATTCAAGAGAATATACAAGTATTTCACTGTATTTTTGTAGCATTGGGCTTTTCTGTCTTTTGTACATTTTTTGCCATGCTCAGTAGCATATTATATTATATATTATATATATTATATTTTTGGGGCGGGGGTTCTGGGATTGTGTTTGTTAAATGAAATTATACAACTCTTTGATGTTTTTTTTTTTTTTTTTTTTTTTTTTAAGCCTTTGTAATGGTTGGAGACAATTTTTTGGATTTTGCTGGCTCAAGATGGCAGTCAAGCTGTGTGTGTGTGTGTGTGTGTGTGTGTGTGTGTGTGTGTGTTATGCAGTTCTAGAGAAACAACACCATCTGCTCCTTTACACAGTGGACATTCAACTAGAACTTGTTACAAGATTTTAAAAAGTGAGTCCTAAAGGTAAAAAAATATTTCTGTTAAATGGTGTTTTAAAATGGCAATTCTCCCTCCAGAATCACATGGAGAGAGGGAGGGGGGGTTAAGATGGCAAAACATGCAAAAACATTTTTTCAAATTGGTATGTAGTATTAGATAACACTGTCGGTATCTCTTATTTTGTTAAACTCCTAACACCATTTTTAAGGATCGATATTATTATTTTTTTCCTCTGTGTGTAATATGTAGGGGTTATCCTTTGGTTGCTACAGCAACCATTTAGAAAGTAGCCCATCCCCCAGTGTCGGCAGCCTTGTGAGACACCCCCCCCCCCCCCCCTCTCTTTCTCTTACACGCTCCTCCTTTTCACACCCTCACTCGCTTATGCCCTCATTCTTTCCCCTTCTCACTCATCCCTGACTATCCCTCTTACACCCCCACCTCCCACCCCCCTGCTCTTGCACCCTCTCCCTCATCTTCCCCATGTACTCCCCCCCTCCCCCCTCTTAACCTGTCCCAGATTCAGTGAAGTCCAGGGAGAGCTGGGGCCCGGCAGTTGGACATGGATCTTGGGCCTGGATAGGCCGAAGCACCGGTTGACCGGGCCCCCACAGGCTCAGCTGTCCTGGCTCTCCCCCTCCTGTCGGTGGCCCTGCTTTCGCACTTTTTATTTTATTTTTTAAGCTCTGCCCTTCGGCAACACAGTATCACAAACATCTGTTGTGTTCCAAACAGCCGACTGCCTATACTCTGAAATCTGTAACAATGTGTTCCATTTATAATATTACATATTACTATCAGCTGTAGCATGTCACAGACTAAAGCACTGTAAGAAGGCAGCCATTTATATAAGCACAAAATCAGGATATTGACCAATCAAGGTGCAGCTTAGGTCATTATTTCTCATTAAAGCTACTCACATGCTGCCTATAGTAAAACAAAAAAAAGGGTGAAACAGGACACCTGCTTTGACTAATATAATGTTGGTAAAGCCAAAAAAAAGGTTTTGCGTTAATCAAGGTGGTCTTACTCTAGCTTCTGTAGTTACTATGGTAACCATTAGACTGCACAGGGCTCTGTTTTGACATTTCATACTGGTTGCTTAGGCAGCTAAGTGTAGTTTTTCACACCGGAACCCACTCAAGTTAAGGTAATGTAAATAATTATAGTACAGATAATATAAATACTTACAAAATGTTGACATCTAGTATTTTAAATGTAACTAAAATTACATTGCAAAAAGCTTGCAACCTTTTTCACTCATCATTGTGTTCTGATCTGGCCCCTTTTGGAGGGCTAAATAAAGAACCCTGCTTAAGTCTCCTATGTTTTGCACACATAGACACGGCAGGTTTGTGGCAAACGTGTGCCGTGCGAAATGAGTGGTGTGCTTGACTGATCAAACTTCTCTGATCCAGGTACGCACACAGGTCATGCAGATGCACATATCTCACCCGCCCAGTCATGTACTTTCCCCGAAAGTTTGCTCTTTGCATTGTCACCGCTTCTATAACTCTGTGTTTAAAAATTCAGTTTGTCAACCAAATCTGTACATGTAACTACAAGGAGAGCTCTACCTACAGCTATTATTAAAATACAAAGGGACAATAGTCATTAAACAAATCACTCTGTTGCTAGTGGAACACGTGTAAAGATGGCACTGTAGTCCCACAGCTTGTGTTCTCACAGAAAATACAATGCTACTTATAGGATTGTGGTACTGGAGATCAGCTGATTTCCAAGGTTCTTCAGGAACGCATTTAACCCCTTGAGCTTTCTAGTTGGGCATCTCGTCTCAGCTCTCTATGGAACCTATTTTCCTTTTTGGGTAGAATTTATTTATAAAATATTTTATCAGCAAGCAATACATTGAGAGTTACCTCTCGTTTTCAAGTATGTCCTGGTATGTTTAAGAAGCGTTCCGATTAAAGCTAGTTGTTTTTTTTTGTTTTTTATACTAGTTGCAGTAACTTTCCCCATTCAGTCTGGTCAAATGGTTATAAAATCCTTGATGCAGTCCAGTATAGATGGCTGCCGTTGTGACTTTAATACATTTTTTTCTAAGCTAGTTAGGGTCCCAATTAGCACATAACAAATGCAGCCTGTAATACAT